>NW_004955417.1:24397891-24416982 GCF_000276665.1 Chinchilla lanigera
TTTGGTTTTTCTCCGGTACTGGGAACCGAACTCAGGACCTTGCGCTTGCCAGGCAGGCACTTTGCCGCTGAGCTAAATCCCCAGCCCCTATTCATGCATTCATTCAGTCAGTCATTCAAAGCATTCTTGTTCAATGGATTCTTGTTCAGTGCCTAGCATTCTATTAGGAATGGGGCACTGAGCACTGAGTAATAGAGATGGACCTTTGCTCCATTCTGCACTTCCTATTCACAAAGAAGGGCCAAACACACCAAGAAGTCTCCATAAATGAGGCTGCACGACACCGACAGCCAGCACTCATTTTGACTCTGGATAGATGGAACTTTTCAGACCTGTGTTCCCATCCTAGTTTCTCTACTGAGTAGCTGTGGAATCATTAGTAGATGATTCAATCTCTCTAAGCCTCTGCTTCACCATAAAGGTGACATGATAGTCATCTCATAGGTTTGTTCTAAGTATTTAATTAGGACGTAACCCGAACACATGCCATTTAGGCCAGGTCCCAGTGATCAGTAAGAAACAACAGTCTCTCATACTATTATTGTTTCTTACCATTGTAGGTACAGCTGCTACTCCCAGTACTGTTACTACTACCATTCAATTACTGAAGAAGTGTGGGGCAGGAAGAAATCAGCATTAAAACGTGTTTTTAGAAATATTTGCTGGCAGCTCCACAAATAAGTCAGATTAGTTACTTCCTGTTAATATAATTTACCCATATAGGAAGGCAAAAAAAGGACTCAGTAGTTCCTATTTTATAGCTCTTTTCCAAAAGCAACATGAAAAGACAAGAGACACTGAACCATATCCTGGCTATTAGACTTAAGCATAAAACCGACTCTTACTGTTAGAGAAATTCCAGCAGGCTCACTGATTGGCCTTAACATGTAAAGCCTAGCTCCCGGCCAGCGTGCACACCTTGGTCAAGACAAGCCATTTTTAATTGCTGGGCTTTTTCTTCCAATCTATCTGTCCTCTGGGTGTTGCAGGCTGACTGACCTTCTCTAGGGAGGATCATTTAGGGTCATAAACAGAGACCAGGAACCTCATGGAGCAATGCTCACCCAGCTCATGAATGCTATCTGTAGACATGAAAGCTGGGGTCCTGTGAAGCAGTTAACAAACCCCCAAAAGGCAAAGCTCTCCCACGTAACAAGCATCACTCAGAGCCTGTGTGAGTGAACAGTGACACCAAAAGATACAACACAGTTTCTCTACTTCAGTAAATCGCATTTCTTTACAAAACACCATCTCAAATCCCCTTGCACGTGTTCATCCCTTCTGCCTCCTGTTTCTTGCATTGTAATAAGTTTCCCTTTCATTTCTGTATTCCACTTCCGTTGTCCCCTTGAAAGTAGCCAGGTTGTTAAATTAAAAACCTTTGTCCTCTGTGTCTGCATACGTGTTACTTTCCATTTCTAGTCTGGGGCCTAACTCTGATCCTTTAGCCTTTTGGCATTCGCAGCAGCTGCAAAAGGAGGCTGGAAACTCAAAGGTATCTTCTGCATTTCTTGACCTCTTACACTTGAAAGTACATTACCTTAATAATAAACATATCTGGGTTATACATTTGCTACACCAACCAGGAGAGTCAAGTGTAGGACACCTTTTCTGATCTTTAAAGAAATGCCCTGAGAAGGATTCCAAGCTGATTTTCCCCACATTCTCCATTCCTCCATTACATTATTTTACTGTACCTTTCAAACATCAGCAGAGCCCTTCAGAGTCATTTAGAGTTATTGATTATGAAGCAGCAAAAATCTTTCACACTGCCAGCAGGGTGACGCTTGCCTCACTTTTCCTAGCTTTTCAATCAAGTATTGCCACTCATCAAATATATTTTATTCCACAATTCCTTTTAGAGTGAAACTAGTTTTTAAGTTACCGTTACTCATGGACAAGTGGCCACAAAAAAGTTTAAAATCTGTAGATTTAATGTGCCCAACACTTAATTTCATGCTCCGGTTGCCTCACTGTTCAAAGCAAATTGTTAAAGTCTCTAGCTCTGCGTGCATGTGTGTGTGTGTGTGTGTGTGTGTGTGTGTGTGTGTGTAACAGCATGCTTATATTCAGTTCATGGCTTCAGTTTTTAGAATATTAATATATTGCTTTTTAATAAAAAGCCCGCTACACAGAGAAGGTATTAAACAATAATTTACAATATATCAAATTAACTTTACATTACTGTTTGCAAAGAGTTCCGATTTCCAAGGTTAACATATTCTGCGGCACCTCTCCATTTTTCTTTATTTTCTATTTAAACAAGACTACTTCCAAACGACGAAGGGCTAGACAGAAAGGTGACATGAAAAGCAAAGAAGGTGCCTCTGTGAAATGTAATTTGGATGACTGAAAAGCCACTCTAAACCAGTGGGCCATTATTAATAAGTATGGATGATGGCTTTGTGTCAAGGTGCAGGCAAAGACGGCAGCTCTGCCAAATAAGTGACCCCACCCAACTCCCAGAAGTTTAAAGGAAGAAAATTAAGTAAGAGAAATTTTAAATATCAAGCACAAGGCCAAGTGGTTAGGTAGCTTTTTCTACATAATAACTGAAGACCCGTTCATTCAGGACCTATGTAACAAGCGTCTACGACACACTGGACTCGGGGTGCACTATGTGGGGAAGACTGACCACGTGTGGCCTGGACCTCACACAAGACACAGTCTCAGTTCTGGAGCCAGCAGCCAGGGGCGCCACCAGGAAACGACCTGGAACAGCAAGGACAGAGCCCGGGACAACTGCATGCGCCTCCATTTCCACTGTACCTGGCGCAGTGAGGTTTATTTCCTAAAATGATTAGTCACCGAAATAAAAACTCTCATATGGGTTGGAAGTATTCTCTATAAGATACTTCAACATAAGAAAATTAAAATTACAAATTTTGTTACAAGTCGTACTTTTCAATAAAAATGTGTGTGTGTGTTTTGAGGAACAACGTGGCCTCCAGTTTGCTCTGAATTCTAGTATGATACTGCCCCTCACGAATGTGCCACCCCATTATTCTCCCTCTTCTAAGAGTTATTAAGCGTCCCCCATCCTGTAACCAATAATTATAATGTCCTGTAACCACACATGACTTTCTAGTCATTGATGGGCCAGGGGTAAGAAAACACAGTAAAAATCAATAGCCCACTATTAAATGGAGGGAATATTCATTCATTCATTTTAATTCATTTATTCTATATTTATTAAGCACCTCCTGTGTGTCAGGAACTATGCTATCTGCTGGAGACATAAACATGGAAAATCGGGATTTGAGGTCAAGGGTCTCAGAGAGGCAAAGGAGAAAGAGGGAGACATAATCGGCAGGAGACGGATACAGGACAGGGACAGAGATCGGCCCATGCTGCAGGAGAGCACGGCATCATGGAGTCCATCAGGGAGACAGAAAGCACAGAGGGGGACCCTAGGAGAGGTTCAGCAGAGCACCCATGGAACAAAAGGAGCAGACTACAAATTCTCAGGAGAGGCTGAGAAGGAAGCGTGGTCAGACGGGAGAAGCACAGGGGGAGAGCAGAGATGATGAAGCCACCACACTGACAGCTTGGTCCCTACAAGCTGGAGATGCGCGCTCACACACATCTGTGTCTTCTCCCAAACTGCTGAAGCCAGGCGCTGGTCCCGCGGAGGCAAAGACCCCTTTGCACCGCCCCATCTGTGGAATCCGACTTCACTGATACCCAACACCGCTCCCAGCTTCCTCGCCTACCATTTCCCGGAAGGACTCCTGCTTCTCAAAGGCAGGCCTGCCCCTGTTCTGCTCTCTTGCCCGTGCACAACGTATCTTACTCTGCCAGGATCCTGCTTCCACCTTCTTCACCTGGGCAACTGTCCGCCCCTCAAGCCCTAGATCAGCTGTAACCTCGACTGAGGCGTTCCCCAGCTTCTGCCCTGCTCCTTCCCCGTTCCTGGCATGGACCTGCAGTTAGAGCCCCTTTCTCCGTGAGGTTTAATTATCTGCCCAAATGTCTGCTCCCACACAGAACCACGAGCATGTCAAGAACACTGACGGTTCTATCCATCATTTCTACCCTGCGCAGCTCTAACACATGGGCTGATTATATAAATGTTGCCTTTATAAAATTTGCTATGCTTGCAGTCATTTAACAAAGATTCACACACCTATCACAGAAGACAGTACACAATAGATTTTTAAATTAATTAAAAATATACACATATGGTAATTCTGGAACGTGTTCTCACTGTAACAATTCAAATGATGTAGGTCTACAAAGAATACTGTTTTTCACACTGTTCTCTGGATTCTATTTTTCTCCGTAGAAGCAGCAGCTACCACCATTTGGAGGGACAATTTTATGCACACTTTCTTCCCTGTGTATTTTACATGTGTAGCCACGTAAAACAGCAATGCACAGTTTTCTAAGTGGAACCCACATGTGAAAATGGGGCGGTGCCATACGTTCTGCTTTTGAACTTGCCTTGACTTAGCAGTTGGATCTCGAGATATTTTCTATTCTGGAACATGCAGATTCCTACTAAACACAGATACTTCACCTAAGAAATATGTAAGTCTTGAGAAGACTGATTACATCCAGTAGGGAACATGGCCTCTCTTAGAGTAATTTTGACTTTTTGAAGAGCAGAGAGTATTTTTCAAAAGTCTACAACGTGTGATTCCACTCCAAGGTCTCTACCCTTTAGATATGCAGGCACATATGTATGAAAGAACACGTACTCATGTGCACTGCTGTAAGATTTGCAATTGTGAACATTTGGAAATATTCTCACTGCCTATAATGATTAAATAAATTGTGGAATACCTGCATTTGATCCTGTCAGCCTGGGCTGAATGCTATGAAACGAATCTAATTTCCTCCAACCCCATGCCTGTCCCTTCCTGAGGCTACTTGATTTTGATTCTCTCTCCCAATATCTTCAAACACTGCCACTCAGGATTATGTCCACATCTGAAGACGTGATTCCTTTGGAGACATTACTCATTTCCGGGCTTCAATACTCTTGCCTTCCTCCTCTTCCTATGCACAGGGAAGAGTACGGTTATTCTGGTGAACCTGAACAAGTATCCTTCATCCTGACACCAAGCTTGACGAAAGCAATACAATGATAGCATTTGATTTATTACTAACAGACATGTGTTTATTGTCAACCGGATGGATCTAAGTTGTTTTGGAAGGCACGGTGATCAAACCTAAAGATACACTACTCAAGTTTACACTCATCAGAACCTCCAACTCTCACAGCCATGGATCACTACAAAGGAAATGAGAATGCCTGTGTGCTTTCCTGTGTGTTCGGCCAACTCTCCCCGAGCTTATCCCTGGCTAACCTGATCCAAGGAGAGGTGGATCAAATACCCTCTGCAAAATCAAGCCAGGGAGAAAGAAAGGACAAACACACAAGGGAACACATGCACACACAAACTGACGCCACGCTGAAAATAAGGACCTCGCACAGAATGCGAAACAGAGAAGGACACCACTTGGAAAGACAAAAGGCTAGTTACTCCCAGACCTCAGGATAAAAGGTTAACTCCCATAAGAAGTAAGTGAATCCAGACAGGGCAGTGCAAGCTGGCAACCCCAGCACTCTGGGAGGCTGAGGAAGGAGGATCTCAAGTTTGAACTCAGCCTGGGCAATTTAGTGAGACCCAACTAAGAAAAGAGTGAGGTGGAGAAGGGAAGGGAAGAGAAAGGGAAGTAAAAAGAATGAAGATGTATTATGAGCATGCACCAACCCATGCTGAATGCAATCATTAGATACTGCAAACAGGTACCTGTAAAATGTCTTACGTAATGTGATAAAAATAAAAAATAAAAATGAGAAAAAATAAATGTAATAGAAATTTTTTAAGATCTAAAATGGACTAGGGATATACAGCTCAACGTAAAAGGTCTGGCATTTTGTTCCTGGTAAAACAAACAAACAGCAACAGCAGCAACAAAACGCAAAACTGTGAAAAGCGGGACAAAGTGCGTGCAAATGGCATCTCCAAGTGGGCAGAGAATGGAAGACTCCTTTTCAGATCAAAACACCAGCCTTTCAGAGGCAGTGGGATAAGGCTAGAACACTGGATGTCCCTCTCGGATGTTAGGCTGCAGCAGCTGCAGGCCGTGAGGAGAAGCCCAGGCTGGGGCAGCACAGGCACCCAGGGAGTGGAGACACAGCGGCTCAGCAGGCCCAGCAGATCAGCAGGTCTGGAGCAAGGGAGGGATTTGCCCTGCCATCCCAGGAAGCCCAGTGACAGCGCATGTGAAAGTCGGCACCCCGAGCAGGTGTCGAGTGGGCAGAAGAAAGCAGGACGCCCACTGCTTGGCAACAGCTCAGAGAAAGGACTGGGCTCTGGGAAACGGGCTGGACACCAAGGCAGAGCCACCCCTGTCCTGCAGGAGCTGGAGGACAAAGGGCAGAGGCCCAGGACGGGGAAAGGAAAAATGACCCCACTCAATATGATTACTAGGTTAAAAAATGGGGAGGAACCACTCCCACAAAGGCCCAGACCAAAGAAGCCCAAGTGGTAAATCTGACTCCTGCAAGGGTCCCATACATTCCTGCTCAGTACTGACCAGCAGCTCACACCCTTGGCCTGACAGGAACCTGTAAGTGTGATCAAATGGCCTCAGCGGTGGGGATCAGAGGGCTTCCAGGGCAGGGGGCCAGGCGGGTCATCATACTCAATTACGGGCCTTGGCAGGAGGAGGAGGGAAAAGTGTGGTTCTGGCAACGCTGCTGGAATTATAAGGCCTTAATTAGATTACTGGATCAACCTCTGACTAGCAATGAATGTCCTTGGGGAGGTCGTTTAATCTCTCTGTGAGACTATGTCTGAGTTTTCACAACTAAAAAATGAAAATAATATTTCAAAGGCTGCTTACAGGAGGAGCCCGTAAGAGCAAGAGTGTTACTAAAAGGATTAGGATTTCGGCTGATCCTTCAATTATATATGGCCCTTCACCCTCAGCCTTGCAAAAAATAAAGGAGAACTAAAAAAGTCCTCTGGAATAATCACTGGGAAGAAACGCACTTGCTTTATATTTATGATAGTGATGGAACTATCTTTGCTGAACCAAAATTGGTTGTTATAGTATAATACGACTGAGTCATTCACCTTCAAAAACCTGTAAATGAGAAACAAAAGGGACAGAGTGACTTTGGGTAGCTAGTGACCCATGACTGTTGGACCAGAACCACCACAGAGAACACTTCATAGGAAAGAGAGGTCCAAAGAAAGGTATTACAGGTTCTGCTAGAACCAGAGAAAGAGGCAGACAAAGTAGAGAGATGTTTGTACCCAGGAAAGTGATACCATGTTGGAATCTAACCAGTGGATTGCTGGCCACATAACTAAGAATAAAAGGCTTCTTCCCAGAGGTTCCAAAGGCACAGAGGAAAGTCAAGATGTACAAAGGAAGTCTGAAAGAAGTAAGTCTATTTGTTACTATTAGGTTTCTTTATTTTGGGGGATTACAATCCCAGTTAAAGGATGCCCCTTTCACCTTTGAGGGGAAAGATTTGCAAATGACAGCATTTAATTTTAATTTTAATTTTAATTTTAATTTTTTTGGTGCCAGGAGTGGAACTCAGGACCTTCCACTTGCCAGGTAGGCACTTGTGCCACTGAGCTACATCCCTGGGCCCTATGACAGTATTTAAAATAGGACCTATTAAAAATAATAAAAAGAGGATGTTAGCCACTCAAACATTTATCTCACTATACAAAGTAGTCTGAAAATCGCCCTAGGTCCTGTTGAAATGAGCTGGAGCATCCTCAGGAAGCGACACATGGGAAGTACTGCCCGGTCTCAGCACAGTGCCTTCCCCTTTACGAAGCAGAGGCAAGGTACATGGCCGTGGGTGGGTCTTCTTACCTGTGGAGAGACTTCTCCATGCCAGAAGAGATGAGGAATCCCTGTATCCTTAGCTGCAATTCTGGCTGGAAATTGGGATAACCTACAGAGTTATTGCTAGGTGGGAAAAAAAAAATCAAGCCTGAGATCTACTACAATCTAATGAAATCAGCATCTCCCAGCGGCACACCCAAATGGGTGATGGTATTTCACGGCAGGGTGTGGCAGGGTGCATACCCCTGCCTGGTACGCATCTTCAGATGGGCTAGTTGAACTCATAAAACTTGACCTTTTTCTAATATGATTACTCAGCTTCCTCCGCTCTAGTACCATGGTCACCAAGCAACCATTGCTATAGTTGCTTGATTTTTCTAGGTTGATTATTTCTAACGGCTAAAAAAAGGTGCGTGTGGACCCAAGTCTACTATAGTCAGATTGTCATTTACAGTTCTTACTTCAAATCAATAAAAGGAACATCTCATTTCCCATCTGTCCTCTTATTATTCTGAACAGTCCTGCAGAATCTCCAGGATCTGTTTAACTAGACAGGAAGGGAAATACGTAACTTCAGACATACACAAACCAGAAGGTAAGACCTAGATTCTACAAGACTCTCTCTTAAGGGCTGCGCTTAGGAGAAGCTACATATCAGGCTCATCTCTTTAAAAGAACCTTAAAGCACTTACTGCATTTCAAAGGGAGTAATTTTCATAGCAATTACACACAAGCGAGATGTGAGATGCACATTCTTGACAGTGCACATTGGTTTGCCTGGTACCAAGGGAGCTTCTAGACCCAGGAACATTCAGTTTTAAAACCATGACAGTCCTGGTAATTCCGTAGGGAGCTCAAGGGACTCGAGACTTTCAGTGCTCCAAGTTGGTCACCCCTAGAATCGCACTCTGATTTCTAGATGGACGCACCCTATGGCAGAGGCTTCGCTGACCGCCTAGTAGTAACTAAAGGGAAACAAGCAGATTACAGGGGAAATGAAGATGTTCTCAACCTCACATCTCCATTCCTCAACACTAAGAATGAGAGACCAGCAAGCAGTCCACGGGGCTTGTAATGAACACCTCGCACAGTGTTTTCACAGACGAATTCTCCGTAGAGGATGAACAACTCGCAGTTGAGGTTCAAGCAGTGAGAAAGAGTAAAGAGGGTCTCAAGCTACTTTCAGAATCCCAGAGAGTAAGGAGAGGGCTTGGACCAGGGCACTCAGCTGGTTCAACTTCACAGCATCACAGCCTAAGACATTCCTGAAGCCACGTGGCCACATAAACGTCTGCCGAATATTTAGCATATGCACCAGCCTGAGACATTTACAAAGATTATATAATACAACGAGAAGCCTATGAAATAAATCTAATGATTACATTCATTTTATAGATGGAAAACGTGAAGTAGCAATGACAGGCTTTATTAATTCCTATATTTTCTACTCACCCAGCACAGGCTAGAAACACAGCAAACCACAGAAAAATATTTTCACTGCCAAAGGAAAAAAAATTCTAGCATGGGAAGTATATGTACCTTAAAGGGCAGTAAAAATCATTTGCTTTTATAGGTAGTCTACAAAACAGCTGACATCTGTTTAAGCAGGTCTATAACTGACCATCCTTTACAAATTACTTAAAATAAAGACAAGGTGAGAGAAGGATTCAGATTAGCATTATTAACCCAGCACTCAAGGAAAGTGAAATTACAAATGATGTGTTCTGGCTAGCAATAATAGAGAGAGAAGAGAAAAAACAGGGTGTATGTTAAGAAGGAAAATTAAACTGAAAATTAGATTTCCTGCCCACAAATTTTGACAAAACTTCAAGGAAATTAATCAACCACTTCATGCTTGCTTTGCTGATCACAGAAAGCTTCTGACTCCACTTGACATAAGCAAATAAAGACGGTAACACTTGACATGTAATTCTCGGCTCACTTAACTGGATTGCTCCAGAAACCATTTTTGGTAATCAATGATTCCTAGTAGGATTCACAGAAGAGGGTCCCAGGCAGTTGAGAACAGAAAATGACATGACTGCATTTTCTGGAGCCGTTATGAGAGGTACTGGTCCAACCATTAAATGTTTCTGTCCCACTTATAGTTCTTTCCCATGCAACTACCTCTGAGCCCTGCTGAGACCTCATCACTCATGAAAGCTTGGGGATCCAAAGGTAGACTGAGATTGTGCTCAAGCCCCACACAATATCTCTATGATCCAGAACAAATTACCTTAACGTGCCTCTGTTTCCTTGCATGTACAATGGGAATATCTATCTACCCTCAAGGGTTGCTAAAGAGTTAAGTAGGATAATCCATGGAATGTGCTCAAAATAGTGTCTATGTGTCAAAACTCTATGTGAATGCTTATTACTTCCATGTTTTTTTTATATTTCAGAAGCCACAATACTTCTACTTTAAAATCAAGATCCCTGCTCCAGGTTGAGATAGAAAGTGGTAGAGCCAAAAGAACATCTGGCCATGCATGATCTTTGCTGCAATGTAGTCTCAGTGGAAAATATGGCATCAAGAAGTCCAGATGGCAGTCACTTGCAGGCTTTATGGACATCCAGTCTGGGACAGCCCTTGGGTTCTGCAGTGCTAAACCAGTTGGAAGCCCAGCACAAGCCAAACATGCTCGTTAGTAAAGATCGGTATCCTACTCCACCTGTGATGGTCACAGGCAAAAATGAAGAGTGGACGGTTCTCAATCTATGACAGGTTAACCTAGTTATGGTGCAAGAACCCCAAAGCCTTGACACAACCACAATAATCATGGCTTTCTGAGCTCTAGCGAGGCATGAGAATTGAGACTATTGTGAAAACCAGCAAATAACAATATACAGAAGAACAAAGAAAGTGTAAACACACACACACACACACACACACACACACACACACACACACCAGATCCAGCTCCTGACAGTATGAAATGGCTGTGGATGGTGGGCAAATAGCTTCAGTAGGCAGAACAAAAAGCACCATCATGATCTTTGTCAGATTCACTTGAAGGTAACATGAACTAGCAAGGAGAGATTTTTGCCAACTGCCTCCATAAACCAATCAGTTTTCACAGGTTCACAAAAAGCACACCCCTGCTGGCAGCATAACCCTCTCTAAAAATGCCAACATGTCTTTCACCTTCTCTGCTACTATTTCCATGGACTCAGAAATGCCTTCAGAAAATAACTTACTGCAAAGGGACATCCAGAGAGCATGTGGTCCTCACAGAGCTCTGTTGATATGAAACAATATTCTCTGTATTTCTAACATGAAAGCTCTCAGGGATTGGGAATTGGACTTATAACCTCCTTGTTCCCCTCGCTCTTTTCTCTTCTCTCCTCCACTCAGAAGTGCTTGGCAGGAAGCTGGGCACCCCGCAGGTGAGGCCAGCCGAACTGAAATGCGGCTTCATTATGGCAGCAGACTAGAATTTTTACTCCAATTCCAACTTCATCACTGACCTTTTTATGAACACCATGCCCTGCCAGAGGAATACACAGGACTTTCGTGGTTTGTCCAGGTGTTTATTTTATTTTATTTTATTTTTTCCGGTACTGGGAATCGAACTCACTACCTTGCACTTGCCAGGTAGGCACTGTTCTGCTGAGCTAAATCCCCAGCCTCTGTCCAGGTGTTTAATTTTGGCAGAAAAGTGAGGAATGAGAAATGACAGCCAAGCTAAGGAGACAAAGGAAAGGTTATTTTGCTGCTTAGCTCATGAGATGCACCATTCAAGGGCTGATCCAAAAGCTGCACGTTGTAAGTGAGCTGCCCCGTCTCCATCTCATGGACTTCGGAGAGGTTCCCAGCACCCCCCTCTCTGCATTAGTGGATGCTCTGTGCCCTCTTGAGATGTCACAACCCAGCACACTTTGCCCAGGTACCAGGCAGCTCAAGACTCATTGCTCTGCTCTTTCTCAAACAGCTGCCAGGGTCTCCTGTCTTCTTCTGACCTCTCAAAACTACCTGTGCCACGAAGATGCCCTTAGAATTGACTGCCTTGTTGTGTACTTTCCTGTGGATCTGTCTTAGTCCTCCAAGAAGGTGAAACCCTCAGGGCAGCTATCTCACTTTACTCTGCAGGATTTTCAGTAAACTCTGTGAGGTAAGGGTTACTTCCTTTACTGCATAAACGGAGTTCACAGAAGTTCAGTTTGCCTTGTCTAATATACAAGATGCAATTTAAGTACATCTCTCCCCCACTGCAGTAGTAGGTAGGCCTGTGCACTGAGCTACAACTCCAACCTTTTTCCTGATTTTTTTTTTTTTTTTTTTTTTTTGTCTGAAATTCTCCAGACTGTGTTAAAACTTGAGACCCTCGTACTGCAGCCTCCTAGAATGCTCGGATGACAGGAGTGTGCCACCAAGCCTGGCCAGGCATACCTGTTTTTAACCTTCCTCTATCTAGGAAGCTAGTCCCAAGCATACGTATTTGCACAGACAGACATGTCCTAGGAATTTTATATTGTTATTGTGGCAATTTATAATGAGAATTACATTGAAAAGAAGCCAAATGTGTCCAGTGACAGAAGAACGTTTTATTAAATTATGCCATGTTCATACATATAGAATGAAATGCTTTCAGCTGTCTGAGAGAGTGAGCAAACTAAAACTACACATGAGGATTTCCCAGTGCTGAGAACAGCAAATATTTGTTGAAATGAATGAATAAATCACCAAGATATACTATAAGTAAGAAAATCCAATCACAAAATATTATACACAGTATGACTTGGCTTATGTTAAAAAGCTATTTACACACACAGAGTAAATACTAGCAAAGGGGTAGTACTACCCTACACCACCTTTTATCCCATGCTTCTCTGCTTTTTTTTTTTTTTTTTTTTTTAGCAAGACGTCTTATGTTCAGGTATTACTCACACAATTAAAGAAACTAACATGGGAAAGGATTATTAAGCCTGAGTGGCCTAGGGATGAAACTACAAAGCGGCAACAGACTGTTGCTTCAGAAGCCCAAGCTTTTTTGCCTTAGACTTTCCTCTCTGCAGCAGAAAAAGTGGACTTGGAGGCAGAAGGCTCAGGGTGTGGTCTGTGCTCTGCAAACCTGAGCTGGGCAACTTCAGCTGAGTCACCAACCTTTAAGTTTGTCACTGATTCTTTAGCCAGAGCTTAGGAATAATGGCTAACTTCCAAGGTAACTGGAGAATGAATACAATGGTGCATGTAATAGTCCCTGATAAACTATAAAGCTCTACCCAAATGCAGTAGAGGATATTATTTATCCCTGTGATTATTACTCTCATAAAGTATTAATGCAGTGTCTCACAGAGATAAGGCACACAGTATAAATTAGAGACATGAATGAGTGTATTGGAATATGTGAATTCAGTCTTCTGCATCCATTCAGCATTAGCTCCTTGCTTTCTTTCTCTTTTTCATATTAGACTTTCAGTGATATCTCATTGGGAAAATGTTTTCTAAAAATGAAAAGATCTCAATCCCTCATTTCATCTGATGTAAGAGGCCACTGATTTTAAGATATGCATTAATTTTATGTACTTCTAAGGCAGAAAAAGAAAGATGCTAAATAAACCACATCACACAATGATGTCTGATTTTGAAAATGTGAAACTGTGCATTGAAGAATCTATGAAATACGGTATTTAAATAAAAGGCTTCAGGTAAATTAGCTGATCAATTATACATTATGTCTTTCAAATGGAATTACTAATTTAATTATAAGGCATGGTTTTCTCATATCAGGGACGTTTCACGGTGCCTTTTCCCCTTTGCATGTGCTGGCTGCAGCATTTTTTTCATGTTTTAAAAATTATAGAGAATAGATAATTACTACTGAATGCTGACCTTTTCCTTATTATGAGTAATTATGCTATTAAAAGCATCATTTGGACCTTAATTTGATATACAAATTATTCAATTACCTAGTCTGCAGTTATAAAGACTTTTAGCAAGCACCAGTTTTTGGTGAGAAGGGAAGGATAATCCTGACCATGAAATAATTTCATCTTGCACTCTGCTGCAGAAATTTTTGTAGAAGAAAATAGTGGCTAAACTAACAATCCCATCGAAATGCCTCATGACATCAAATTGTAACCCATATGTAACCACTGAAAGTATTCCCACGAAGAACAGGTCGGATAAACCTGATAAAAATCCCTTTGCAAAAGTACAACTGAGGCATGCCACTGAAAAAGAAAAGTAGAATGAAGTGAAAGTAACTCTTCCTTGAAGCATTTGGCTTTAGTGCCCCAGGTCTTGCTTCTGGTCCTAGGTATCTACTCCTTGCCTCTGTTTTGGAGGTAGAAGCACGAGGGTGATGGCAATGGTGATGGTGGTAGTATGCACGGTGGTGGTACAGGTGATGGTGGTTCACATGGGGATAGTGGTGGTGGCAGCATGGCAATGGGGATGAAGCTGACAGAAGCAGAGGTGTTGGAGGTGGCAGCAGTGACAGTAAAGGTGGTGCTGATGGAGATGACAGTGCAGACCCAGGTACCTAGTAACTTCCAACACAGCAGAGTGGTAGATCAACCCAAGTACATCCACTGCCTATGGGCAGTGGGGTGAAGAGGAAAACCCAAACTGAGAACTGATTCCTGGTTTCATGATTTACTAGCTAAATAAGTGTTAGTAGAAAATCACTGATTCAATTTCCTCATCTGTAAAATGCAAATAATAATACCAATATTTTCAGATTGTTGTAAGGGTTGGTGATGAGTCTCAAAAACCGGTCATACCTCTGAGCCTCAATAAATGTGAAGAAGAGGAGGAAGAATCTCCAAATCATACTTTTATAGACGATGGGACCACGTCTCTAAGAGCCACTGCATTTTCCTAAGTCTGTTTCTCTGGCTTGCTGCCACCCTGGCTCTCACTCGCCTGCTTTAGAACTTCCAGATAAAACCCAACCTGTCCATCGAGGCCTAGGAGACGCCTGTGCACTTTCCTCTGCAGCTAAAATTCCTTAGCGCTCCTTCTCCCTGCTAATTCACCCGCTAAGCTAACTGCTTCTCCACCTCATCATGCTCCTCACACGCATGCTCTCCTTGGCCAGAGGAGCTGCTCTCGGTGCAGGGCTAGCCAGGACTCCTTCTCAAAGTCTTCCTCTCACCCACCTCAAGCCCCCTACACTCTCAGCACTGCACATGTCTACCCCAACACACCACAAATATGCAAAGAAACTAACTGTTCACTTGGCCACACCCCCACCCAAGAGTATCAGCCACTTGATAGCAGAGCTGTATTTTAAATTTAAAACCCAGCAATACGATGATCATTATCATCACAAATACTGCTGTTGCAGTCATCATCACCGTCTTCCTTTTCACCTAATACGTGCCTAGACAGTACTAACTGTATGCCCAACATTGTTCCAAGTGCTTTTGTACTTATTAATTCATTTATTATTCCAACCAACCCTACAAGTCAGATGCCAATACCACTCCCATTTTATATTTGCTGAACTGACACACAGAATGGTTATGCGAATTGACTGCATAGTGAAGACAGCAAGTTACAGAGCCAGGACTGAAACCCAGGCACTCTGAGCTCCAGAGTCTGCCTTCCACCCTAGATGACGTCGCAAGTCACCTAAATTACATTTATTGGATTATTTGGTAAATGTTAAGGAGACTTAGTACATACAAAATTGGATATTGGGAAAGCAAAACAAAACAAAGAAAAAAAGGAAGCGACGGTTAAATCTGGTTATACTAAACTTTTTAGAAAACTCCCTTTTAGGTCTTAGATCCATTAGCATCACCATGTAAAACTTTGCCCTTTTTAAGAGCAGCAGATGGGATTAACAGATTAACAAATTATTCAGTGTTCACGAGCCAGGCATTGCTAAGATCTACACGGCGTTTTCCCAGAAGACACTGTATCTGTAAGGGAGTGGGAGGGAGCAATAAGTTTGCAAATTTCCTGTGTAAAATCCTGCTTGGTCATAGAAATCATGCCTTTAAGTATAAAATACTTGCCACTTGGTTTCCAAATGGTATACCGAGGCTATAGACCTGTTCTCAAAACACTGACAGAAATTTGCCTTGTCTCAGTGATCCAGACTAGAATGATCGCCTAGAGGGGCGATGCAGTCTCAGCTGCAGGCCACGAGTGTGTCCTCTGCCACTGCCTCCGAAGCCTGGGTAAACGGGCCACATCTCACACTTCAGACCATACAGATGAGAAGACCCTCATCCTGAGACAGAAGGCAGGAATGCCTGGGTTTTGCTAGCCACTCCATTTTTTAAGGTGTAAAGTTTTGGATGGCTTCTGTCCCTTGGTACCTGAAATATCCACCTTACAGTGATAAAGAATCCATGTAGAGTCTAGTGCAGAAAGATGAGGCATTTTTAATTTTATCAAACTTCTAGCAGTCCCAGAGCTCCCAGTTCAGAAACATGACACAGCCAATATTATCACCATCACAAGAACACAGAAGAAATGGATGGAAATCATGCGGGTGGGGTTCTGTAGAACAGAGGGAGACTGAAGATGCCCAGAGTTGCTATCATCTCAAAAATTCTGAAACAGGTGGCTCTAGGAACAAGACAATACTAGGCATGTTCTTAAAATCACTGAAAAGAGATGCTCATATTATTTCATGCCCTCATTCATATACTGGCAGCCCCGAATACCAAAGGTTCTGCCCAGGAACCTCAGTACTCAGAAAATGGCATTTGTTCCTCTAGCTCCAGTGGCTGTTCGCCAGCTCGTGAGCAATACTCAATGCCTCTGCCCAACCGCTGGCCACGGTACAAAACCAAGGCCTCCGAAGAGCCTGCCACCACCTGCTCCACCGTGCACACCGCACTGCCCGTACCTGCACCTGTCAGCAGGCCTCTCCAGTCACCTCGACGAGTTATAGTGCCCGGGAGGCACGGTCAGGCTCTGTGGCCTTCTGATGCTCAGTTCCAGATGGCAGCTGCACAAGTGCTCTAATGGCTGCTGCTCTCACTTGTCTTTGAGATGCAGCTACATAGGGTTAGCAAACGATAAAAGGCCTCTTGCTATAACATAACCCAGAGATCTTTAACTGAAATTATTTGCTCTTTTCATTCACCTATCATGAACCAGAATTGCTCCCGTTTTTCTAAACTTTTGTCGTTATATGACAGCGCAAGAGATCCTCTGGTGTGAATACCAATTCAAAGTCTAAGTCACAATGAGCACTGGGACTTTTTCCAAGCTGATTCTCTAATACTGACTGTGAGGATGTGTATTAGTCAGCTTTCTATGACTACAATGAAATACTTAAGCAATTAACTTACAAAGAGAAAAGATATATCTAGCTCCTGGTTCTGAAAGACTCGTCCAAGATAGGCATACTCACTGCTTTGGTCCTTTGGTGAGGCAGTGAATGGCAGTGGTGGGAAGGCCTCCAGTAAACTCTATGAGCCAGGAAACAGAGACAGGAAGCAGCAGGATCCCACAGTCTCCTTCAGGGCATGCCCACAATCACCTAAGAACCTCCCTCCAAGTAGACTGCCCCACCCCCGCCCCAAGGAACGCAACACTTCCTACTGCACCACCGAGGATCAAGCCTTGAACACACAGGCCTCTGGGGGACACTTACCCAAGCCATAGCAAGATCCAAAGTTTGAAAAGGGAAGCATGGATGTTGCCTACTGCCATGCATGGAGCAAGTCCTTTGCTTTGTACTTTCCAACACTAATCCACGAAGAAAGACAGGAAATATGGTGGGAAGAACGCTGTCTGGGGAAGCTGACATGTGATCCTATGAACACTGGCTTTTCCATTTGTAGCTGTTTAACTTCTTAGCCTCACTTTCCTCAAACTGTAAGTTACGTGTGACATTATCTACCGTATCCAGTGAGGCTTAACTAATTTCAAAACAAACCCTGGAACAGGAAAGTACTCAGTACTTGGTCAGACTATGTGTCTCTAATTCATTGATCCTACAGTTTAAAAGAAGACTATTCTAAGTATAATATCACACTGGTGCCAATTCTTCAAAAACTGAAGAACCTATGAGGAATTAATACATGTCAGGTCATACAGCCTGTCCAACCCCATGATGCTTTCATTCTTATTTTAATCACCACTCAATTACTTGAATATAAATCCTTTACATCAATAAACTATTTTTTAAAGAGGCAGTGAGCCCAACAACTGCCAGAAAGTTGATTCCTTTGAGCCTTAGATAATTAGCATGATGGCTTGGCAAAATCATTTTTCTTTGAGGAGAGAAGTCAGGCAATTCGCCCGCAATGGAAGAGCAGTCGTGCCACATTTGACCCCAGCCAACTCCAGACCGTGGATTCTACGTGCTGACAGCATCAAACCGTGAGCTCCTAGCCAGCTCTATATTATGGTTGCCCTCAAAACAGGACTGCAGAGGTGATGGCCAGCTGACCAACCTGATCATGCATGAAGCCAATGCCCCAGTAAAGAAGGTGGGCTCAAGAACTCAGCCCTTTAAGGAGAAAGAACAGATGGGCCAACAGTTCTAGCTCCAAGAAAAGCTCATGGTTATCATAAGTTGTAAAAATATCATGAGGTTGTACTCTGAGAATGACTCCTTCATAGCTAGAGCTGGAGAAGAAACCCAGTATGGTGCCACAAGACAGTTTAATCAGGCACAGTCTTAGGAAGGGGATTATGTGTGACTGAGTCACAGGAAAATTACACTACAGCTTCAATCCAGGATTTTCAGTGTCACTCTACCACAGTGACTGGGTGAGAGACAGCCCCCAGGAGACAAACCTGGGGAGAGTAAGGGCTACACACAGCCCCCTTAAAGGCTCAAGCTTATGCGAGGAAGGATGTAGAGCCTGAAATCTGTGGTGAGAAGCAAGGCCTGGCAGGTCTGTTTGAGCTCCAACCCTTCTGCCTACATCCAACCAAGATCAGTGCTCTGATTTCTTTCCTGTTCACCGACACCAGTTGGGGATGTGCCTCAACTGGGATGGTTGCCACTGTCTGGGGTTTATGGAAAGAGGGACCTCTGGAGCAAGAGAAGCACATCCCAAATCCACAGGTCAGAAAAGCCGGGTGGAAAGGACTTGATGGATTCCAAGATAACAGGTCCTAAAGGGAAACACTGGTTTGGAAATATGGAAGAATTTGTTTTGGACCCATGATAGTCTCCTTTATTGGATCCTTTATTTCTCCTTTACTGGGACCAAAATCATGTTTGGTGAGGTTTTTTTTACTCATTTTTTCTTTATCCTTTTTTGTTTTTGTCTTTTCTCTCATAATTTTTCCTATATTATTTTTTTTCCTTTAGTTTACTGTTTTTAATTTTTCTTTTTTTTTT
>NW_004955417.1:24419910-24421337 GCF_000276665.1 Chinchilla lanigera
ATTTTTATCTTCCTCACCCATCTTAGAACAATGGTCTCCCCGAAACTTTCACTTCTCAGTTTATCTATCACCCCCCAGAGCAGTCTTCCTAAATGATGCAATGTTAAATAGGCTCCTGACCCATTCAAAAAATGGGCAAATGAACTGAATAGATGCTTCTTCAAAGAAGAAAAAATGCCCAATAAATACATGAAAAAATGTTCATCATCTTTAGCCATTAGGGAAAAGCAAATCAAAACAACTGCACCTTACACTCCTGTCAGAATGGCTATCATTAAGAACACACACACAAAAAGAAAAGGTTGGAGAGGGTGTGAGGAAAAAGGATCCTTCTACATTATTGGTGGGAATGTAAATTAGTACAATAATTATGGAAATCAGCATGGACATCCTTCAAAATTCTAAAAATCAAAGTTCCACTTGATCCAAATATCCCTCTCTTAGGTATACTGTGTTCCCATAAGAGTAAAGACATCATACTACCAGTATGATGATAACCAGGTTTATAGCAGTGTAATCCACAATAGGTAAGCTCTGGAAATAGTCTAGATGCCTATCAACACATGAATAGATAAAGAAAATGTGATACACACACAATGGAATTTCATTTGACCATATAGAAGAATGAAATCAAATCATCTATAGGAAAATTGGTGAATTTTGAGATCACAACGTTAAGTAAAGTAAGTCAGACACAGAAGCCACATGGTTTCTCTTACAAGAGAAACCCGATTCCAAATACAGGGTAAAATGAAGGCTGATGTTTTGGAGATGAGGAAGGTGACTGGGGAAGGGGGGAGTGGGAGACAAAGAGGAAATGGGGATTGAAAATCATCGAGATATGGTGTATGTGTACCAATTCCCTAAAACAAACGTAGATACCATGGGCTGCAAGCATATACCAATAATAAAAAAACAAAAACGGAGGTTCTCATGGTTACGTGTACAGGGCACTCTGTCTTGTCCCATCATAGCTGCTGCAGGAATTTATAATGAAGGATTAAATTCTTTGTATACAGTACGGGATAAATTCCATGAAAACATGAGCTACCTCTGATTGGCTATCACACTTAACGCATCTAGCACCATTTTCAGCACATAGTAGGAGTGAAAAAACGTGTTCGCTGAGTAGCTGGTGGTGCAGTTGGCTGGTAGAGTGATAAAAGGAAGGAAAGAAGGAAGGGAGAGCTTGAAAATATTGTAACACTAAGCAAGAACCAGCTTATTCCCCACAGAGATAGGAAAGTAAGGCCCTAACGGGTTTTGCCAAGGGGTTCATTTTGACGTACTTTCACCATTGATTTACAGTCAGGGGCTTAACGAGCCAGGTGCTAGATGCTACTGGGCACAGAGGTAGATTTAAACCTGGTTGATCACAATGCCTGCCCTCTATGACCTTAACAATTTGTGTGGGAAACACTCACTTA
>NW_004955417.1:24423402-24488194 GCF_000276665.1 Chinchilla lanigera
TTTTTTTTTTTTTTTTGTTTTTCTCCGGTACCGGGAACCGAACTCACGACCTTGCGCCTGCCAGGCAGGTGCTTTTGCCGCTGAGCTAAATCCCCAGCCCCTGTTTTTAATTTTTCTTTCTCTTCTTTATGTTCCTTTTAACTACTACTATTAATTTCCTTTTACTCCTTAATAAGATCATTTATTAAATGAGGAAAACTGAAAGCTTGCCCTCTAAAATCAGGAACAACACAAGGATGTCTACTATCACTATTCCTGTTCAATACAGCCAGAGCAACATTAGTCAGAGCAATCAGACAAGAAAGAAATGAAAGGGTTATGTATAGGAAAGGAAGAAGTCAAATTATCATTATTTTCACACCATAATCCTCTACATATAAGACCAAAAAAATTCCACCAAAAGGCTCCCAGAATTCAGTAATATAGCAGGTTATAAAATCAACACACAAATATCAATAGCATTACTGTACACAGTAATGAACTCATTGAGTAGGAAATTAGGAAAACAATACCATTCACAATAGCATCGAGGAAATGCAAATACTTAGGAATTAACCCAACTGGAGAAGTGAAACACCTCTACAACAAAACGTACAGAACTCTGAAAAGGGGAAGACCAAAGAGAATATCAGAAAATGGAAAGATAGACCATGTTCCTGGGTACGCAGAACTTATACTGTCAAAAATGGTCATAATTCCAAAATTGTTATATAAATGTAATACAATCCCAATCAAAATACCAACAGCTTTCCTCATAGATCTACAGAAACCAATTCTAAATTCATATGGAAGCAGAAGAGACCCAGAATAGCAACAGCAATCCTTAGCAATAAAAGCAAAGTAGGAAGAATCACAATCCTAGATTTGAAATTATATTACAAAGCTACAGTGATATAAACAGCAAGGAATGGTTACAAAATCAGACACCTGGATCAATGAAACAGAATAGAGGATCTTTGACAAAGGGGCCAAAAACACACACTGGAAGAAAGATAACAAATGTTGCAAGGAAAACTGGCTAACCACTTGCAGAACAATGAGTGTAGGCCCATGTATCTCCCCATGTACTAAACTAAAATGAAAATGGATCAAAGATCAAAATGTTAAAACAGAAACACTTAATCTGCTGGAAGATAAAATAGGTACCCCCCAAATAAAAGAACCAAAAAGTAGGGAACTGTAATGAATAGACAGTTCTCAGAAGAAGAAACACAAATGGCCGATAGATGAAGAAATGTTCAACACTGCTGGCCACTAGAGCAATGTAAATTAGAAAAACACTGAGATTCCATTTTGCTCCAGAAAGAATCTATCATTAAGGAATCAAACAATAGCAAATGTCAGTGAGGCTGCAGGGAAAATGGAACCCTTCTACATTGTTGGTGGAAATGTAAACTAGTACAATTACTATGGAAATCAGTATAGAGATTCTTGAAAAAATGAAAATTAGAAATTCCATTTGATGCAGCTATTCACTTGATAGGTATATTCCCAAAAGAATTAAAGTCATCATATCACAGGATACATATGTATGTATATTTATAGCACCATAATTTATAATAGCTAAATCTTAGAAATGACCTATGTATATGTTCATCAGCAGATGAATGGATTAAAAATGTTATATATACACACAATGGAGTACTGCTCTGCCATAAAAGAAACTTGAGTCTTTTAGAGGAAAATGGATGTACCTTGAGACCATAACATTAAGTGAAATAAAGCAGACACGCAAGCCTAAATATCGCATGGTTTTTCTTACATGAGAAATCCAAAATATAAATAAAGAGCAAAATAAAGATGTAAAAGGAAAATGGGGGGTGCTTTCTTCAAATAGAAAGAGGATCAAGAGCTGGGGTTGGAGTGGGGAGGGAAAGGAGAAGAAAGAAGAATTGAGATATGTTATGTACATGTTCTAGTTTCCATAATCAAGTTCTCATTATGTAATGCACATAGTATACCAAATTAAAAAATAAGAAATAGAAACTGAAAAAAACACTTCCACCAACAGTGTGTTCCCATGAAGGGGAAGCTGTGTCACCTTTCAATCGGGACGGCAGAATGGTCCTGGACTCGCAGGCCTAACCCACCTTACAGAGAGGAAAGTCCAGGGAGCTGGGGAAGGGCCTGTGGGCTTTGTGGAGAGCAGCCTCATCTCCTCAAGCCACAGGGTAATGAGTAATGCACCTGGAGCAGAAACCCAAGGAAACAGAAGAGGTAAGTACAATTTACTTAAAACATGTTTAAAATACTTTACAAATGGTAACTAGTCCTCAAGGCAACTCTAAAAGGTACCCAAATTATTCCCATTTCATGGCTGTGGCCACCAACCCACAAGGAAGTTAACCCGCCTAATACCACAGAGCGTACAAACGGCAGTACAGGCCAGGCAAGCTGCAGTGGAGAATTCCGGCTACTCTGGGCTGTCTATCTGCCTCAGTTACATCCAAGTCTCTTCCTAACCACCAGCTACTTGGGGCCATTTCTGTCACTGCTGTCCCTGTTGCACTGATCGACTTTCCATGATCCCGTCTGTCTCTCCCAGCAGTGAGTGTGAGCTCCAGGCCCTCATTAGAAAAGAGCTGACAGTCCATTATTTGACGTTAAGCTACCCAAGCAATGCAAATGTGTCACAGTTACTCAAGGCCACTGTCAGCAGATTCCTTTCCACACCTGGGACATAAGCCATGTGCTAAACCCCACGTAAGAAGTTGCAGTAGCGCCTTAGAGGCCTCCCTACATTGACTTGCGCTCTTAAGAGCACTGTCCACAGAAGCAACCAAAATGACTAAAATGCCAATCAGGGGCTCACCCTGCAGATATCTCGCTGACATCTCACTGTAGTACAGACCCTCGTGTGGCAGCCTGAAGGTCAGTACAGGATCACCCCCATCTTTGTCCTGGGGTCACACACTCTCCTCACGGGGCAGTGGTGGCACTGGCCCTCTTCAGTTCTGTAAGAGACCCTTCATCCCCCGCTCCATACAGTATACTTGCCCTGTCTTGCATTTTTCAATTTTTATCTTCCTCACCCATCTTAGAACAATGGTCTCCCCGAAACTTAACGAGCCAGGTGATAGATGCTACTGGGCACAGAGGTAGATTTAAACCTGGTTGATCACAATGCCTGCCCTCTATGACCTTAACAATTTGTGTGGGAAACACTCACTTACATGAATAGGGGCAAAAGAGCAGACACACAATAAAAAGTTCTACTACACGCAATAAAGCTACATAGTATAGGGTTGGAACAATAAATCACACAGCAGCCAGAAAGGGGTATCAGAAGGCTCCATGGGGAAACAGCATCTACAGTTTGCCCTGAAGAACTACAGAAGCATTTGCCGTGGGTCTGGGAGCGTGGGAGAGCCTTACATACACTAACTCGTTTAATTTTCTCAACAACCCTATGACATAGATCGCAATTACTATCTCTATTTTACCAATTAAGCAAGATCATACAGCTAAGTAGTGGAAAAGCAGGGACTCGAATCCAGGCAATTCTGCCTCAAAGAAAGATACCCAACAACATTTGTTAAATAAACATCTCTAGTTGCTATCCCCTCAAACTGATCGTGAATGTATTTTTAATTCCATAGGTGCAGAAGCTCATAATTTCGGACCGAAAAGAGATTTTATGCAGCAATTCTGCCTGCTGATACAAGATGGCACCTATCCTCCAAAAACAAGCACTTTCAATGATTTCACTCTTGTCCCTACAGAAATGGAGACTTGAAGAAAAGATCATTGTAGTTGTCATACTCACTTTACCTCATGGGCTTCATCTTCAACTTTTACTGAATGTCTACCAAATGAAAGAAAGATAAGAAAAGCATAATAAATATATTTTATTGCTTTCTTTAAAGCTGTCCAAGGATCAGTAACTCAAGATGCTCACAGAAGTCACCACAACCTGTAACGAGGACATTCTGATACTTCTAACAAATCTCCTCCAGAAGGGGTCGAAGAAGGAGCTACTGCTCAGCACTGAGAAGGTTTTCATTTGGCATTTTGGGTATTATTCCCAGAGAAGCCACAAGGAAGAGAAAGTAAATACATTTTACAGCCAGTAAAATTGGCAATTAGAGGCCAGTGCGGCAAAGTATTTTTAAAGTATCTGATCTTTGCCATCCATCTCAATCCAAAAAGAATTTCACGTGCAAATATAATCATGCCAGCTTTATGCAGAATATGGTGAGCTTCATGAATAAATTATTAGAGAGACATGGAAGAGGTATAAGGGCATTAAACAAAATTATTTAATAAAGTAATAATCTTGTCAGAAAGCATACCTGCTATTTGTAACAATCAAGACAATAACGGGGAGTGTTTAAGGTTAAAACACAAACCATCAGCAACATCTTAGTAATTCACTGCACTTGACATTTTAAGGAGACACTACTTTGCATTAACATGTACTTTTTATGGAGAAACATACCACTTAGATTTGTAAATCGAAAAAGACTGACATTATAAAAACTTAGTCTTAAATCACTTTCTACATTTATTACCCTGCTTGTGTCATCTAATGTGGTCATTTACATTTGCTTTAACAAATAAGAACTTCTATCAATTACTCAATTCTGGCCATATTGAGACCAAGATTGCCATCTAGTGAATTTCATTGTAACATTTTATTTATTGGTCAGTGGCCAACTTTGATTTTCTGTCTTCAATATGAAATTTGATTAATACAAGTCATATCTACATCATCAATATTAGTAAGTTTCCTCAGTACCTGTTAATAGTTCTATACAACAAAAAAATGCCTATTGCCTTGTCTTAGGTACTTTTTGTGTTGCTGAGACAAAAATACCCAACATCCAAAATTAAAGGAGTGGTTTAATTAGCACATACTTTGTAGAGATTTCAGTTCACTGATGGCTGGCTCCAAGGCAGTGTGGCATGGCAGAGAGGCAGCGCAGAGGAGAAGCAGTCTATGGCAGGCTGAAGGTAGCAAAGCACCGAAGTAGTAAAGAAGCAAAGTATCAAGCAACAAGCAAGGAGCAGTGACCCTCTTTCTGTCCCTTATATCCTCTTTTGGTCCATATTCTTAGGACAGGCAGCATTCATACCCAGGGTGGGGCAACTTAATCCTAGCACCATGAATCAATCCCAGCATCATATCATTGGTCCCAGAATCACACACTACATCCAGCCACCTCTAAAAAGCCCTACCTATGACTTCATGAGGCTTTGAGGGGACATCTAGACACAAGCCATAACCCGTCCTGAAGAGGGGACATAGCTCAGGGGTAGAGCATTTAACAAGTCCTGAAGAATGCACTCAATTAAAATAGGACAATGCTAAACGTTAGTTTTGAGGGCTTGGTAAAGGCAAGATACTGTTTCCTATTTAAGTTTTAAAATAACACCATGTCATAATCCTTATCCCCATTTTATAGAAGATAAACCTGAGGATCTGACAGCTAGGCCTGCCAAATACCACCAAGAGAGACTCAAAGCCAGATTTATTTATTCCACACATATATATGGAGCACGAACATGTCAAATACTGTTCTCAGGAGTAGGGACAGAGCAGACAAGTGCACAGAATGCTTAAAGGCATGGATGTCCATTCTAGTGGGGAAAAGAGGCAACTGAAACTCTCCAGTCACAGAAGGTCATACAGTGATAACTCCTTCAAGTGGAGTAGGGTAAGGACAAAGCATGGGAAGAGGGCTGGGAAATTTTATCTGAGAAGAGACTCTGTGTCACCGAAGTCAGTCGTGTTTCAAAAAGAAAAAGGAAGTCAGTTATGGGGGTGAAGTGGTCATGTGAATATCCAAAGAATTTTAGGGTGTCTGCCAGGTGAGATTTCTGACTTACGATGTTCTACCACAAGTAAACTCCATATGAATTATTGATACAACTTGCTATGGCTTTGATCTAAAAGGGCCATGTGTTCAGACATGGGCATTGGGAAGGTGACTGGATGCTGGGGTAATTACACTCATCAGGGGATTAAGGCTCTCACAGGTTCTCAGCTGCATACGCTGGGAGGAGGAGGGTCCCTAGAGGCGCGACCTGGAAGGATGTGCCCTTGTGTCTGGCCTCTTCCTCTGTCTCTGGCCATTTCCCTTCTTCCCCTGCTTCCTGACTTTCATGCACTGAATAGCTTTGTCCTCCACACTTTCTGCTTGGAGACTGCCAACTGTGGATGGAAATTTCCAAAACTATGGGCCACAATAAACTTCTCCTTCCTTAAATTGTAGGCATTGGGGATTTTGTCCCAGCAATGAAAAGTGACCAACATACACCTTTATGGTTCAAATGCAACTCTCCCTGAAGTTTCAGTAACACAACATGAAACCTGTGTAGAGCCCTGATGTACAGCATATGCCTATAACTGATCATACTATAAGGTATATACTTAACCATTTCCTAAGAGGGTAGATCATACATTAATGTTCATATCTAACAGTAATAATAACAATAAATGAAGAAACCTCGGAAGTATTATGTTTATGGCACAGATTGGGGTGCTGGATTGCCTCCAAGTTCATCAGGTTGTGCACATTAAATATGCACAGTTTTTTTGTATGTCAGTCACACTTCAATGAATAATTAAAATAAATAAATATCCCTGTTTTCGTCTAGAGTAAAACAAAACATTAATTGAGATTCCCTCACAAAAAACAACATCTAAAATATTCCAGCTCCACCTTACTGTTCTACGGCTGCTGCAGCATTCGGGTTAGGGTAAGCACTCTCAGGGGCAGAAGATGAACAATCAGACATCTGGCACATGGAACCAGGAGATAACACATCGCTGCCATCTTAAGCCATAGAATTTGTGGCAGATTGTTAAAGTGATAGTAGAAGACTGACAAAGTAATATTGACAAAACACAGGAAGATTTAATACAACTAAGAAGGGGAACCAAAGCACCTCTGTGCCTACAATAGCGGGAGGCGCAGACTCTATCTTAGCCTCAAGTGCAAAGAAGAAAAGTGTAAGGAAAGAAGAGGTACGGCCCACAGGCACCACTGTCTCAGGTAGCAGGACACAGCCCCCTTGAAATCAGCCTGACAGAGGAGTGGGGAACCAATACTCCAGCCTCACGCTCCTCTTGCCTGTTGGTCTCCTGCATTTTCCCAGTTGGAAGGCAGAAAGAAGACAGCCTGTGTGACCAGATGCTGCTACTACATATAGTCAGCAAATATGGGTGCAGGGTGCTTCTCCATCCGGGGGCTCACGAACCAAAAAATGAATACCCAGCACTAGGGTACACAAAACACCTTGTATAGAGCTGGGACGCGGTGGGTGGAGGATGCCAGTGGCTCTAGGTTTTGGTTTATTACGGTTCTGGGGACTGAACCTAGAGAGCTTTGGGCTTCACTCTCAGCTCGTCTTCTTTTGCGTTGTGAGACAGGGTCTTGCTAAGTTACCTACACTGAGCTCAGACTCGCCACCCTCAGGCACCACCACATCTGGAGAGGATTTTTTTTTTTTTTTTGGCAGTACTGGGGATGGAACCCAGGGCAAGTGTTCTATGCCTATCCCTATCTCTTAGGGTTTTTTATTGTTGCTTCCCAGCTATTTGATACCACTGTGCAGCAGATCAGACCTGACTGCTAGTATCGTCTGAGAAATGCATACAACTCAAAAGACTACAAGCTTTGAGAAGCAAGTGTAGGGGAAGGCACCCTGAGTCTAAAGAATAAGCAGAGTACAATGGTCAGAAAGAGCTGGAAACCATCCAGAAGATGTCCAGTGTGCACTGAGATACTACCACCCGCTTCAGAGTTCACCTGGTCACATGAGGTGACAGCAGTCCAGGCTTCCGCTTTCTAGACTGAGAATGAGGAAGCTTCCCCAAATGAAGAACACATCTTGATGCCTCATGTGGCTTCGGAAGGACTGAAAGGACTGCAGTTCAGTATCATTTTATTCTAGTTTCCCAAATGACCTTCTGAGGGGGATGCTATTTGTCCTCTTTTAGGGAAGAAATGAAAATTAGGGATGAAAAGTACTGGCTGAGAGCCAGTGTGAGAGAGAACTGGAATTTGACCCCCAAGCTTTCCTACTCCAGTTCCACTTCCCTATCTCTTAGTATGTGTCCAACACAGCCTCAGATCACAGCGTATCACTTCAAAGACAGGCCCACCAAGCACGCACTGGTCCCCCTGCAGTGCCATCTCATTTATTTCACCAACGGGCTCTACTTAATATAATTCCATTGCTGTCTTGCAACACCAACACACTCACTGTCAAGTTCAACAGTGCAGCTGCTCGGTTATGAAGAACGTGTGCTTCCCGCCTTAAATACGCATGGTAAAAGTGAGTTTCTGGCATCAAAAGCATCCGGTCAGCATAGAAATTTTTAAAAGTCAAGAAGACTATCAAATATGGGTTGACTTAAGTAGAAGAAACTTTCAAATGCTAGCAATTTCAGCCTCTAACCTTCCAACAAGTTTCCTCTAAACAACAAGATAAATGAGTTTCCTCTCCTTTTACGATCTCTAGAGAAACCACCTTGACAAATTTCCTTCAGTGATCTTTCCGGTGCTTTTAAACCCTTCCTATCAGGATGTTTTTGTCTTTATACTGACTGGAAATTACAAGCTTGTTCACGTGATAGATGTAGAATGCCTTTAATTTTCACATTAAAAACTAATTTGAAACATTTTTATAGCTCATAATACCCTTCTGTTCTAAATACAGTTGTTGTATGACTGGTTGGTTGTGTTTACATGTTTTTTTTTTTCTTTCATTTAATACATTGAAAGGAACTAACATGATTTAATTGTCCAAAAAGAACTACACAAATTATTCATTTTTATTAAAATATGGAGGTCCTGATGAACGTTGGGGAGGGGAAAGGGAATGGAAATCAAAAAAAAAAAAAAAAGCAGCTCTGTCCTCCAGGAACACCTCAGAAAATTGAACTATGGGGGAGGAACGTGCCTCCCGCACATCACGTCTTCACATTCCCTCTGCCTCCTCCCGGCAGTAGGAAGTCTACTGAGTAAGGTGCATTCAGTGTTTATTATGTGGGCATTTTAAATAAAGGTAGTCTGATACTGTTGATGCAGCAAATCACTATCATACGTTAATATTTTGCATCTATTCTGATATGGGAGTCAGGTAACTTTCCTATTTAAGAAGCTAATCAACTTTGCTCAGTGCAAACTAGAAGAGAACCCATTTACTGAGATTTGGCTGTGATATTCTTGGCAATTAGTTTATAATTGTGGATCATGTCTATCATTTTTCTAGACATCAAAGCAGCCACTAGCAAAAATTGAAAGTAAAAACCATGAAATGCTATTTATGTTGAAGGATGGTTTCATTTTCATCATATTTATCCCTAGAGGACAAATAAACAAACAAACAAAGCAAAATACCATAAGAAAGTAAGTCAAGACTTCTGTTCAAGGATAGTAATAAGCCGGAATGGTTTTTTTTTAATTAATTTATTTATTTTTGTTTGGTTTTTCTCCGGTACCGGGAACCGAACTCACGACCTTGCACTTGCCAGGCAGGCGCTTTTGCCGCTGAGCTAAATCCCCAGCCCCCTGAATGGTTTTTTTAAAAATGCAAATCTCACTGTGCTAGTTGGGATTGTTAAGTACGAGTAACAAAAATAAATCTAAAGTCCTTTCTCTTCTTTCCTCCCTTTCTTCCTCTTTGGCTCCCTCTCATAACTCAGGATCTCATGTAAAATCTCCTCCATGATGTGTAAAGGTCACGGTAGGTTGTAGCCAGCATGTTTAAATCCGAGGCCACCTCTGCATTTCCAGAAGCAGGAAGGAGGGAATGAAGCGGAAGTTGGATAAACCCAGATCTCTCCCAGGGGAGGTCTCCAGAACACATCCATCTGCACTCTCTTGACCAGAACTCAGTCATGTGCTTACATATAGCTACAAGTTTATGGAGGAAATGCAGCCTTTACTTTGGGCAGTCAGGTTTCATTAAAATGCTAAGATTAAAGAGTGGAAGAAGCAATACTGGTGGAAACATGGTAGGCACACATTGTTACACTCATTTTGTGATTCTACAGAGTAAAACCAAGGGCCATCTTCCACTGCCCCAGGACAAGCACCAAAGCCCTCAACAGGGTCCACAGGACACTCTACAGAGCATCACCAGCTGCCCCTTTCCCTGTCCTCCATGCAGCCAGGGACTATCTTGCTCATCACCATATTCTCTGTTATCTAGCACAGTGCTTTTTCTTTTAGATAAAACTGATTTACATTAAAATGTATATATATTAAGATTGCAATTCCATGAATTTGTATTTTCAGTCATGTAATGAACAGCTCAAGAGAACATTTTCACCCCTCCCCTAAGGAGTTCCCTTATGCTCTCAATCAACCCAAACTCTTAGAGTAAATTCTATTTTATTCATCATCTCAGAGTAGTTTTGCTTCTTTTTGTACTTTCCATAAAAGGATTCACATACTGTATGGTTTGAGTCTGGTTTCACTTACTCAACACAGTGTCTGGGGATTTAATCATGTTGCTGTGTATGTAAGTAATCTGCTCTCTTTTAATGCTGTAGAGAATTCTTTTGTATAAATGTATCACAGTGTGTTGATCCATTCTTTTGTTGATAGATGTTTGAGTTATTTACATTTCCGGAGTATTATGAAGAATGCTACAGAGAACATCCATGAACAGTCACTGTGTGTTTTCATCTCACTTGGAAATGCCTAAGGGTAGAACTGCTGAGTCACTGGGAAAATAAATATTTTTTACATTTACTGTGTGTTGAAATGTGAGGAATTGCCAACAGTTTTCCAAAAGGAGTTACCATTTTACATGTCTACTCAAAGTGGACGAAAATGCTGGTTGCTCCACGTCCTCATTGATATTTGGGGTTGTCATTTTTTTTTAGTCATTTGCATGAGTATCAAGCAGAACTGTGTGGGTGGTTGTTTTGGTTTGTTTGGTGAATACTGTGACCAGAGTCTCCTGCATGCTAGGCAAGCACTCCTACACTGAGATACATCCCCAGCTCTTTTTTGTTTGAATTTTAGACAGGGTCTCTCTAAATTGCCCAGGCTGGCACTGAACTTGCTCTCCCAAGTAGCGGGGATTGCAGGCATGTTCCGCCACACCCAGCTATTTCTCTGTGCACTCACACTTCAAATGTTCACCATAAATTCATGTGCCTACTGGCCAATTCCAGCCCACCCCCTACCCCATGAGATCTAACTCATTGCCTCACACATTCAGCACTCATTTTCTGAAGTGTCTAAGTCTTTGCCAATTTAAAAATGGAGTAGTTTGTCCTTTTTAGTGGTCTGTATAATCTAGATCCTCTCCCTCTCCCTTTACTTTACCCTTTCCCTCTCTCTCTCTCTCTTTCCCCGCTCCCTCTCTCCTTTCCTCCCTCATCTGAATATGTCCTTTGTCAGACATACACATTACCATATTCTTCTTAGTTTGTGCGTCACAGTGTTTACCAATAAGAATTAATAAATACATTTTATACTAGGTCGGAAAGGGTAGAAGCTACTTGATTTGGCAGTAGCGGTGAGATTCCTTCAACTGAACAAGCCTTGGCTCACTTCTTCTGCACTTAGGTGCATTACTCTCTCTGCTGTTTGACATCTCTACACCTAGATGACTAATCATGTTTGTATATCTCTTTGGCTACTTTGGATGTTATTTTACAATGGGCACAATGCGTCTGTAAATTATTTGAGAAGAGAAATAGGTAATGTATGCTTAACTTACAAACATGTGTATGTAACATGATGGTGGACAAAAAGAGGGTTAAACAGATCTGGGAGTTCTTCAGAGCCTAGTGTAGTGGATTGATAACTTTTATAACCCCCAGCTGAAATGAGTAAGCGTGGTGCTGGATGTGGGAGGTCCACCTCGGGATTGTTGCCAGCAGCACGAGAGGCAGACCTGCAGAAGGAGAAAGAGGCTGCTGGGAGCAGAGGAAAGGCTGCTGGGAGCAGAGGAAAGGCTGCTGGGAGCAGGGAAAGGCTGCTGGGAGCAGGGAAAGGCTGTTGGAGGCTGGTAGAAGCTGTAGGGAGCTGTTGGTTGTTTTGGAGGAGCTTCTCATGCTGGCTTTCCTGATGAACTTGGCTGTTTTCATCCTCCAAGGAGCTTGGGAGCTCACTGGCACTGAGAATGGCTCTGGTTCACTTTGGGCGAGTTCTGATCCTCACTTTGAGTATCACCTCCTGGCACTGGAGGGGAAGATGGTGCACTGCTAGTCTCCTGAACAAGCTTGCTGTGCTGGCTTCCCTGATGGGAACTCAGCCATCTTGATCATTGGAGGAGCTCAGGACCTCACTGTTGTTGAGGATGGCTGTGGTACTTTGCAGGGGAGCTCTGGTTCTTACTTTGTGTTGCTTCCTGGCTCCAGTGTAGATGTCTCAGCCTGCTAGCACAGATCCTTCATCCTGCTGGCACAGACTTCCTAGATTGCACCCCTGACCTTTGGGCCTTCCCAGCACAGAGTCATGAAACAGGCCTGCGTGAAATGTTGTTGTGGGCTCTGGGCCTCCGGTTGGATTTGTGGGAGGCATTGCTATGAGCTCTAGGTCTTAAGCTGGACTCATGCAGGACATTTCCGTGGAATCCAGGCCCTCAGTTGGGTTCCTTGGTCTTAGGATGTGGACAGATTTCCTGCACTCTTTTGTATATTGTTCTTTGGGTGACTATTATAAATAATCATATAAAATATGTGTCCTATATTATATTGTGTTCCCTTGCAAAATATCCCCCAAACTAACACACCTAGTATGTTTAAAATAGAGTGGAAAGGCATTTACCAAAAACAATATTCTAAACCATATATGAAATCCAATATTCTACACTTAAGTTGTAGAAATTGGTTTATTCATCTAAAACAAGTTTTTACAAAAAATATTTTCCTCTATATATCAAAAACCTGAAGAAAGATATGTATCAAGCCTTACTATATAATAAAATTTTAGCCACAGGCTAGCTTAAAATACTACACTAAACTGCAATTTAGTGGAGCAGACATCTGTGTATACCCAGCACTAAACAACAGCCTACAACAGAGTAAAGGCAAACATTAAAACAGAAAGCACAAGTAACCAGCTGGAGGGCCTAATACCAGTAATCTGTTAGAAGTAAATGCAGCTAATATTGTACTGGCCTGGAATATTTATGCTGACATCAAATAGTTCAGAAAATATTATTTCAAGCTGAAAATGAAGACCACGTGCTAGGCAGCTGACCGAGTGAAAAACTTTGAGGCCATCCTTGAATGCTCCCTCTTCTTCCCCCACTTTTACAGTTAATTGGCAAGGGCTCCGTCTTCACTAAATTTCTCTTGAACTGATGACATCTCTCCACTCCCAAAGATCCTGCCTTTTTTTCGGGGCTCTCACCAGCAAAGGCTGCCAAGGGTCCTTTTTTCTATTCTCTTCTAGTTTCTGCTTGTTCCCTGCAACTCTATTAAACAAAGTCCAGGTCCTTCACAATGAAAGGAAGCTCTTCATCGTCTGCTTCCGCTCCATTTAGAGAGCAACAGATCCCCAAAACACCCATGTCCTGGTCCTCGGAGATTGTGAACGTGTTCCTGTCCACAGCAAAAGGGACTTGACAACTGTGATTCAGGTAAAGAGACCGTCACAGGGTCTTTATAAGAGAGACAGGAGTTTCAGCATGGGATTTCAAGGTGGTATGCTACTGGTGAGAGCATAAGGGACCATGAGCACAGGAACATACCTGTCTTTTAGAAGCCTGAAGAGACCAAGGAACAGACTCTGCCCTAGAAGGAGCTCTCAGCTCATTAGTTTTAGCCCATAAGACTCATTTTAGATTTCTGACCTCCAGAACTGTAAGATAATAAATTTTGTTAAGTCTCTGTTTCTATGGTAACTTGATGCAGCAGAAATAGGAAAGTAATACAACAGCTTCACTTGCTTATATTTTACAGAAGAACCATATAAGAAAATTCTGAAAAGCACACAGCACAGGTGTCTGACACACAGCAGGTCTTCAGTGAGCTCTGGCTGTATCATCCTCCCTAGCAGAAGATGTGGAAGAATGCAGGGCCAGCTTGGGCAATAATGTGTCAAACAGGAGAGAACTATAGGTGTCAACTGGGGCCACCAAATTGTCATGGGATATACGCTTCTACAATACTAGCGCAGCCTTGGATCTCGGGCATTAAGCAAGTTGCAGCATATGGCTTTTATAATATCAAATTCCAAAGCTTTGGGAGAAGTATGACACTGAGATATTTATCTTTTCTCCCAGTCTAAAAAAATATTCCAGGTACAATGACTCTGTCAAGAACTTTCATTTCACTTAAATGCACCTGGGTATGATTTTACATGACCACTTCAGCAGCTAAAAAATGATTCTGTACATAGTGACCAATGGAAAACCAGAGAACTAATACATTTTGGGGTTGATCGGCAAGTAATTAACCGTCAAAGATGTGTAGATGCTTCTGAACATTTACCAAATCTCCAACATCTTTAACTTACAGTTAAGAGAATGGAGACATGATTCTAGCTGAGTGGGTGAACTCCTGTTACAGACTGATACTTCTCACAGTCATGGTCTCCTCATCCGTAAAATGTTAAGGATGAGCCATTAAGTGTGAGCTCTTACTAACAATAAATTCTGTGCAATTATGTTTTGAAATAATAAAATCTTTAATATCACGGGGATCCTACTGAGTATCTGCTCCAGATGTAAGAATACAGAAAAATATTTATAAGAACCACAATACTTTGGGAATATTTACTCAAAAGTGATGCCATATGGAGGACCTATATTCTGAGTCCAGGGTGTAAATGTTTTCAGACATGTAAAAATGTCCAAACTGCATGTAAGAAATGTAGTAAATGCTAATGAAATCTTAATTGCTAGAGGAGATATCAATGAAACTTGAAGATCAAAATGTAAGTTCTGAAGGCAGAAATGGAGACTGTAAAAGAAGAGAAGACAGGAAGCTGGAATAATTAAACAATACAGGCTGGATTCCACAGGAGAGTGAATTACACAGGACGCAGGTGGGAATGTGCTACAACTGATGAATCCTGGTGACCGCAGGAACACAGGTACATGCTAGGCCCAGCTCACCCTGAGTCCAGCTGAGACAAAGATCCCTTCTTTTTCAGGCAGTATTTGCAGCCTATCTCTTCTTTTCACTGACCACCCTGTCTCCTTTTAAGGGCCTTGTTTACACAACTATATGTTATTCCCTTGAAGGCAAGCTCATTAGTATGTTACATGAAATAAAAAAGGATGAGATACTGTATGCAATAAAATACACAAAACTTAATATACATGAATATATTTTATTTAAGATCTGCTAGATAGGCAACGTTATGCCTGTAACATTACCTCACGACACTCTTGAGGTACACGGATAGCCCCAGGTCTGTCACCAAATCAAACTGGGGAATCACGACTCAGAATGTCTAATAACATCACTATACCACCCCTTCCTTTTCCTCTGAAACCTAAGATGCTAGCTGCTCACTGGAAATACAGATGTATGTTACACAAACTAAAACGCCTTGGAAAAGGTCAGTGCTCACACCCAGAATTCCTTGGCTTTTGATGTATAACACAAAAATATGAAAATCAATAGAAACAGAAATATTAAGATACGACATAGGAGAAAAACATACCCAGGGAGTGCACTTTAAAACAAAAGTACACGTTCATTTATTCAACAAATACAGAGAAGGCACCTACTAGGTACAAGGTGTATGGCAGAAATGGAAGGTGTAAATAGGGGAAACTAAAATACAGTGCTTTCCTCAAAGGAAAGTGTAATATGAACTATGCACTATGAAGACCTGTAATAGGAACTGCTTTAAAGATAATCCTTGTGACCTCCTGAGTTCAGTCTACATGCTATCACTCTCCAGTAAGTACATGTTGACTTCTACACACACAAACTTGTCCCTGTCAGTCCAGGTTAGCTTATGCTGCAGTAACAACCCCAGATCTGAATGCCTTTAAAACAGTCACTTTATTGCTGGCCCATCCTACATGTCCCCCACAGGGCTCAAAACAGCATAGCTACTCAGAGACTTGGGTAGACAGACCCTTATCATGGCACTGGCTTCCATTGTGACCACAGGTGGAGAAGGGGAGCCCTTGGCCTCAAACTGGAGAGCTCAAACCGGAAATGAAACATTCACCTCCTCTCACATATCGCAAGCCTGGATCACTCAAACAGGAGATCAGAAATTTGAGTCTCCACAGGCCTGGAATAGCAGAAGGACCAAATATTGTCACCTATATCTAATGATTACCCCAGTGGTTTATTATAAGCAAGAAAGGAAGTATGAAACTCTGGAAAGGACAACGAATTTGATCTATTCCCAGCTCCAAGGCTTATCAGCCACATGCCCCCAAAGTCACAAAATCACAAACCAAAGTTCTACAGCAACATCTCTCCTGCCTACCTTGGCTAGCAGGACTGCGGCATCCATGAAGCAATGGCAGAAGACAGTGCCCTGAGAGGCGCTGAAAAGCAGAGTTGGATGTGACTTGTGTGTCTTTGAGGAGGACACAGCTAAGGATCTAGGAACAATGATGAAAACCAGAGCTGCTCGGTCAGTGTGGATGAAAGCCCAGTTCACGAATCTTGGCCCTAAGATGTCACGAGTACATTGAAAGCCAACAACCTCCAATATCTCTTCTCTTCAGTATTATCTCCTTAACCTGGAGTCTCTCCTCATCAACAAGGTAGTCAGGTACAGCCAGCATCCACAGGAAACTACCTTTCTTATAGCTTCCTGGGACTCCCTACTGAGACAAAGTGCCTTTCCTGTCATCTCTTACCCCACGCCCGGTCTCCATCCATGTTAGAGATGATGTTGTTTGGGGCTCCATGACGCCTTTCAAGTCCCTGACTTCTGCTCTTGTCCTTGAACATCCTCTTCCATCTTTCCTTCCCACGTCACCCACTCTCTTACGTGATGAGAATAATATCTAGGACCCAGGAATGGGTGTTACTGATTCTTCCTTCCTCCGTGGTTAGGATTGAATTATTTCTTTACCTACTTTTCACATTTATTTAGTTCTCACTTAAGAGCTGATGATACTGTATTCCGGTCTCCCACATCATATGAGAGAATGCTGGGAGGGAGACAGTATATATGACTTCTTACCATATTGTTCTCCAGTGCCTAGCATGGCGGTCTGTGTAGAACATCCAATGGACATGGGGAGGTGGAAGTGCCTCTTTAACTACTTTTTCGGTCATTTCTTCTTGTCCTCCTCAAATGGCCCGAGTGACTAGGATTGGATTTGGATTTACAGCCAGTGTAGCATGAGTTCTTTTGCTCAATATGAATCTTCTCTTATTCAATACCCACTCTCACATCATTCAAAATTTTAAAATATCCACTCCATATTTCATTTTCCCAATGTCTCCTTTCTATGAAATTACCTGTTCATCACAACCGCATGGGAAGCATTCCAAAATACAGAGTCATCAAGTAGGTTTTATGTGCTCTCACCACAACAAATACGTGTGTAAAACAATGCAGATGTTAATTAGCTTAATTCAGTCATTCCACAACATATCCATATTTCAAAACATCATCTTGTGCCATAAATTTGTTTTTCTTGACAAACTTTTAACTGCCAAGAAAAACAACTAGAAAGTTTGAAAAAATACATACATGTCTGACCTAGTTAATTTTTAAAAAATACACACGTCTGACCTTCACAAGACCCATTAAATCATCACTCTGGGGACATGGACTGGGAATCTATCCAGTTAAAACACTGGCCCGCTGCGTGGAATTTGGAACGCATCTCCACCTCATGTGTTCATGCATGCTAATGGGCTACTCCCACCAAACTATGGTAATGGCAGCATATTAGCAGAGCTCTCAGTCCAGCATAGTGGACTCTAACAAGCATATGAATGACCAGGCATCCTGTTAAAAATGTAGCTTCTGACTTGGTATGTCTGGAAGGAAGGCTGGGTGCACCCATCTCTAATAAGCTTCCAGGCTCCTGGTATGCACACTTTTAACTGCTTTGGTCTTTGAGAAGACTATTTTAAAACTGTGTCTTTGAAGGACTTTATTATAACACAGAAAGCAATCTTTTATCATGAGAATGTATAAGTTCAAATTTGTAACCTTTATTATAAAGTCAGTCAATTCATAAGACCAGTGAGACTAATGAGAACAAAATTTGAAATCATGGGTTACGAGAGACAAATGCACATTAGCATCAGTATTTTGTTTTGCATACTGTTTCCCTGATGAGTGTCCTCACTGGTAGAGAAAAAATACAATCATTTATGACTCTTTTGGCAGACCGTCTAACAATCTTCGGTTAGGCATCAGTGAAAGAGAAATGACAGGAAAAGGTTTTTTTAATATCTATGTAAGTCAGGCCAAATTAAAGCAATAACTGTCTCCCCTATATGCAAATCTAAAAGATAATTTAAGGACATAGCCTCTTTGAAATTTTCAGTGAATAAAAGCAAAATTAAATTCAAAGCAAATATTGTTGAACTCCTCAGCCAACTCTACAGTTCTGAAAAAGACTTAGAAACCACACTTTGCTCCTAGGAAGCAGAGTCTGTAGGCGTTTCCAGCACTGAGCTGTGGTTTATGCAGGTGATGATTTTATAAATGAGAGGAATGGCTGACTGTTGTAAGGATCTCTCAGATGACAGAACTTTCGCCCTGTTCTGCGTGGCAGGCCAAGTATACAGGTTTGGTATCTAGAATTCAAAATAAAAATTCAGGATAAAGATTTTGCCCCTTCTTATTGAAGTTCATGCCGAAATAATACATTTGCCAGAATAAGGCACTAATGTGACAAGCACCATAAATAACAGTGGTGCAGAGAAAGCCTGTATTTGTGTGTGAGGCGGAGATACTAAAAGCATCAAGGTAATAATTTTATGTTCACTGGTTGATTTTGCCTCAATATTAAAGAGCTTCGTGGCTTTTAATGATGAAAAATTATGCAAACATTAAAAAACAATTTTATATAATTATTTGGAGTTTGCTTTCATTTTATAAACAACAATTTAAAATAAATCCATTAATGCTGTCTGTGGGGATTTCTTGCAAGTGAAAGAAAATGTATCATGCATTGCAGTCTGGATTAACACTAGAAAATAAGCTGTCCTTCCAGCAGTGCATTATGAAGGGAAATTAAGAAACTTAAGTCCTTATTTCTGTGACTGGCAGTGGGTCTTTAATGGGTTAAGTTCTTTAACGGAAAGTATCACAATTGTCCATTTACTTAACAACCATTTATGAAGCACTGACTATGCTCAGGGCTCCTTCTCACCAGCCAAGAGCACTTCTAAGGTTCGCCCTTCCAGTCCTCCAGGAAACTTCCATGAAGGCTCAAATTCAGACTCAAGAAATGATGAGTCCAGAGAGCCCCTTGTTTCCAAACTATGTCACCTTTCATCTTTTCTGAAGAAGACATGTTCTGAAGCTAAACATTAGTCAGAAACCAAGCGCCACCTGGAGGCAGGAGGGGGGATCACAGCACTACCCCCATCTTCCTCCAGGGTCTTCTCTACTTCTCATTTTCTATTGCCAGTCCTTCAGAACCACCGTGGGATCCAATTACAAGAAGTGCCTAAAGCAAAAGTGGTTGCCTGAGATGATTTTGCAGAATCTGCAAAGTACAATAATGTGCGCTCTGCAAGAGCACATGTGGGGTGGAGGTCAGACCTCAAAAGGCCGTGTGGGGTGGAGGTCAGACCTCAGAACCTCCCTATTTAACTAACTGGCTAGCTCCTGGAACAATTTCTTATATTTATCACCCGTGTGACACGTTTTCCTTGACTTACCCTGATTTCCTGCTACCACTTAAATGAGCCACTCCCTATCCTCTCTTCTTGTCAGCATATTATGAGATTTATATTCACTGTTCACCTACATCCTGAAGCCAGAGTTGAACGGGAAGGAAAAATCAGCACCTACAAACAACATCTGCACTTGGCTCTTTAGCTTGCAGCAAAACAACATACTCCTATCCATCCATGACCTCCTGCCCTACCCCAGGCATTACAGAAATGCCCAGAAGAGAACAACACAATCATAATATGTAGCTTCTCTTTATCAGATATTTATTTAGTGCCAGATCCATCTACGCCTCAAAACAATCCCCCAAGACCCACCCACAAGCAAAGGGTACCCAGCTGCTAATCATTTTCTCAGACGTGGTGAGATAATATGGCAGATGTGCCTTGGGCTTCCCATTTCTAAAAGGTTTAGGGTGACCTGGTAAAACTCAGTGCCTCGCAGACAGTGTAGTGGGTTGAATGCTGACTCTGAGAAGCTATGTCCATGTTCTAATCCCTAGAACCTGTGAGTGTGATCTTACTTGGAAAAGCAGTTTTGCTAATGTAACAAAATTAACAATCTTGAGAGGTAAGACAATCCTGAATTGTCCAGCTGTACCCTAAACCCAATAACAAGTGTCCTTATAGGAGACGGCACATTTGAGACAGGACAGATGACAGAGACACTCCCAAAAGAAGACAACATGAAGGCAGAGAGAGAGAGAGAGAGAGAGAGAGAGAGAGAGAGAGCGCACAAGCCACCATCAGAGGAATGCTGCAGTTCCTGAAACTGGGAAAGGTAAGGAACAAACTCTTCCCTAGAGCCTCTGGCAGGAGTGCAGCCCTATGACACGTAGATTTTGGACTTCTGACCTGTACAATTGCAGGGGAATACATTTCTGTCATTTCAAGTACTCAATTTTTGATAATTTGTTGTAGTGCAGACAGAAAACTAATCTAGAAGGGAATACAGGAGCGTTTTCTCAGTATTTCTGGCTCCAGCTCCTGAATGAATGGGCGTAGGGTGGCACGGTGATGGGATCTGAACTGGAGTGGTGAGAAGCAGCAGAGACGAGGTGAGTCTCAGGACCCGCACTGCTCTCACACGGTACAGACTTAATTAACCTTGCTGACGGGTGGTACTGACTCCTGTAGTATTAATTCTTTCCTTATGAGCAGAATTCATATTTCAATGTGAAGCTACTCTTCCCAAGCTCCTTTGAAACTACTCATGTGATGGAGCTCTAGTCTGAGAGATACATGGAGGAGGTTACTGGCAACCAGAAAAAAAATGTTTTTAAGCAGTCAGACTCTCTGGTGGTCACTTTCCACCCCTGGGTCTTATCTCCTCACACTTGGTATGCAAATGTGAGCTGAAACCCTGCAAATGAAAAGCGTCCTGCTAAGTAAGAAAAAAGCGAAAGGAAGAGGCTGTGACATTGAAGATATTGTACATCTGGGAGTCGGTCATGCACTGCATGCTTGGGGCTTTGTATCAGGAAAACTCAGCTATATACTTAAGCCACTGTTTAATTAGATTTTCTGTGGCTCACAGCCAGATGTAATCCTAATATGTCCACAAGCTTAGAAACAGAGTTTTTTTGTGAACTCAATTACAACCCGAAAGGGTGTATTGCTTCGGCTCCTGTTTTCCAGTCAGTGGAATACACTGCTTGGATCACTAAGTAGTATTCGGGTATTCCTGGGTGGTCTGGCCATACTAACATCCACGAGCTCCCCAATTTCATTATCATCTCCAAGAAATAAACTTGTAGTAAAACTTAGCTCTCCTGCCTACTGTCCTAGTTTCTAAAAAAACTCAGGACCCATAGCTGTAGTCCTGCAGCAGGATGGATCAGAGGAGGGACTCACACAAGAAAGACCAACCTGCAGGTCTGAAAATTGCCACTGTGCTTTGTTTTTGAGGAGATGTCTTGAACTTGTCAATCTACTTACTCTTTTTTTCTTCTTTGTGGTATAAGGGATTAAACCTAGGACATTTGTACTGAGCTACACACACATGAAAAATTTTCTGAGACAGTCTCTCACTCAATAGCCCAGGCAAGACTTGAACTTGTGATCCTCCTGCATCAGCCTCCCAGAGTGCTAGGATTTCAGGTGTACGTCACTTTGCCTGGCTCCCATTTACTATTGATTATATATACTCACTCAACGATGGCTTTTCTTTATCTTTCGTTCTTTAAAATGTTGCTTCATCATCAAACCTCATCATTTACTCACCCTTCTGTGCCTCATTACTTAAGAACTCTGAAGTCCTGCTTGATTTTGGTCTCTGGTGAGAAACATGTCTCCTGAACCCTGCGCTGAGTAGAGACTGTTTTGGAGGGGTGGGGTCCCTGCTACCTCACCGTTTAGGCCTTTCATGTGATTAGTGTTACTTGACAACTTTCTGTGGGGATGAAAAGAACTTCGTAGATCAACCCTGCCACTTTTTCCACAGTGTTTACACGAACCAGAAAAAGCAAAACCATCTTAGTCTGGGTTTCACAAACCATAAGTGGATACAAAGGCACTTGGTCACGACCTGATGACAAAGAGGCACTTCTCCTTGACATCTCTGCCAACGCAGTCGCTTTCCTCTGACAGTTTCTGAGGCCAACGCTATTTTCAAAAACATCAACCACACACAACCAATTTAGAAAATGCTGGCCCTTTAATTTAGATAATCTAAAAATAGAGTGGCTTCTAATACTAGATGACTATGTTGGTGCAGTAGAAAATGTGACCAGCTGGGCAACACAAAAGTTCAGCGCTGACCAAGAGGCTTCAGCTGTCAGATTGCTGGCATGTGTCATGCGCTACCGTAAACCCATCAGGCGGGGTAGGCCTTTCAGTTGTGGCTGGGAACACTGGTCATAAATGGAGTAGCCATGCCCCTCCAAGTGAGGAGAGCAAAAACCCACTTTCTGTGGCTTAGAGAGCCAACTTTCAAACATAAGGTATTCAGTTTTTACACAATCAAATCAGCTCTAAGCAACTTCATTTTCTGTCTTTACCTACATAACTGCAGTTCATGCATCCTAAACTGCAGTCACACTGACACCAAGTACATTTCAAGCTCTGCCCATGTAGTTTTTCTCTATCCCTGGAAAGGATTCCCTCCTTGTTCAAGCATTATTATTTTATTAAAAGCTTGGGTTAAGCTTTCAAGCAGGAGCTTCCTCCAAGTCTCCTGGATAAGAGGTGATCTCTCCTTTCTCAGAACTTTACTTTGTGCTAAATTATAACCAAACAATGAATATCTCATCTTACCTATCAGATATGAACTCCTTGAAGGTGTAGGTCACCCAAACAAGATCCACCACACACCATGTGCTGAGGGCTTATTATGCACTAAGCCTGATGCCAAGCATGTTATGAGCACTACCTTACATAGTCAGTATCATCCCTATTTGGTAGATCACAAAGCTCTGAAGGTCAGAAATGCTGGAAAATCAGCCCACAATCCCAGAGTTAATTAAGATTGGAGAGCCAGGTGTGGTGGTACATGCCTGTAATCCCAGCACTTGGGAGGCTGAGGCAAGACGACAGCCCATGAGTTCAAGGCCAATTTGGGCTACAAAGCACATTCAAGGCCAGCCTGAACTACACAGCAAGATCCTATCTCCCTCCCCGCAAAAAAAGATCTGAATTGAAAACTACACTGTCAATAGGGAGGCTATTTATATAATAGCTATCATGCAGAACACAGCATAAGACCCAGGAAATGTCAACTTTCAACTTATGAGAAAAGAATTTTGTAGGCCAGATCTTATTCACTCTCAAAATGAAATAACTCCTTCACATCTCCGGACAGTATAATCTTCCTTTGTATAAAAATAAATGGATCAAAAACTAAAGCACCTTCTCCCAAAGGAGTTTTATTTGTTGTTTGTTTTGGCAAATGATCATTGTGAGACTCGTTTTTAAATTTGGTTGTGTCTAGGACTTTACCAAATCATATGTGTGTACATTTCAGCTAACTCAAAAAGAGAACACATGTGGACATGTCCACCTCTAGCTAAATAAGAGCCAGTTTTAGGAGAAGGCAGTAAAATCCCTATTTCTCAGGAAAGAGGGTTTGGAAACCCTTATAGAGCTGCCATCTTGGTGCTGGCCTGTCGGGCCCACCCCGCCCCTCCTGGTCTACTGTATGTCTTTAATCACCATAGACTTGGTCACTGATTGGCTTTCAGTTGGTCTGTGAGCATTAAATGACATTAAATTTTGGACAGTGGACCAAATCCAGTCACACAAGAACTTTTAAAGTTATAATGTAATCATTCAGCTTATGGGGTACAAGCACGTACAGACATTTCACTAGACTTGTGATCTTTTTGCCTTTTCACTAAAGATCAATTTAGAATCACCCAAGTGATGCTTTTTTTACTAGAAAAATATTGAAGCTTCGGGGAAGAAAGGGTAATATTCTTGATATTTTTTTTCTATCACCCTCTTGCCTCCCAAGTGGCAATTCACTGTCAATATTTAGAGCAGAGCATTATTAAGAATATGAAATGTTATTACAGAGAAAATTCCATAAGAAATTTGATCCATCACTTTGGCATGATACCACACTTTCAATCATGTTGTAACATTAAAGTTCCATTGTTAATGTTGCCTGGGCCTGGATTAATGCTTAAAGTTGAGGAATAAAATGAGTTTGGAGAAAACACATTCATCGCTTTCATATCTGCCTCTGTCGTGCTGTGCCTAACTTTTTGACTGCTCACTGGAATTGGATTGAAAATAAAAGTGTATCCACTGAACACTTGCTGTGTACCCCAGACTGCACCCATATTTTAAAATATGGAAAGTAATCAACACTTTACCTACAATAAGAAAAATGAATATAAATATACCCAATTGTGCAAGTTGTGTTGAGGTGAGAATCTGAGATGACAGAGGTATCTTTTATCTTCTTAAACATGCAGAAATTGGAAGTCTTTTAAGATAGCATTAATTCATTGAATTTGTTGTGACAATGATGATTTGCTAGTTGCCAAAACAAACAACAAATAAAACTCCTTTGGGAGAAGGTGCTTTAGTTTTGGTCCACTCATTTTTATACAAAGGAAGATTATACTGTCTGGGGATATGAAGGAGTTATTACCATGTCCTCATTCCTTGGGTATAAAGTCTAGGTTGTGGTGAGTTTGTTACATTTAATTGACATCATTAGCAGCATTAAGTTTTCTCAATGTTTACCCACTTGAGTAGTTTCTTTTATTTTTGTCCTTAACAAATGTCATAAACATCCAATATTGATGACTGTCTATCTTAGATTATAAGTTTTATTGGGAGGGTGACGTTTGTGCAATAGTAATGTACCATTATGCCCTAAAGCATAACATTATAGTTAATGTCTGATAAATAACTTCAACAATAATACTGCTACTGATAATAGAAGGTGATAATTTTGAGGGTGACAGTTATTGTGAGAACTGGAGCACTCCCTCTGTCCCACATTTTAGCCCTTCCCTTATTTTAGTGGAAAAGCCACTCTCTTAAATATGCATCACTCAGTCGGTACTTTACAATCATCAGCAATCTTTTTTTAACAGTGGTTCTCAATTTTTATCAGGCATAAAAATTTCCTGAGAAGCATGGTAATTACTTCTTTCCTTTAAAAAAATAATCACCTGAATAGCCTTAGGTGGGGCTCAAGAAGCCTTTGTCTGCCCAGTCCTGAGCTCCAAGGGACTGTGCCTGGCGAGCAGGTGCTGTGCCACTGACTGCACCCTCGTCCTGCAATCACCTGAGACTCTGCACTGAGGAAAGGGTCACGATTCTGGAATAGCTCGCACCCTGAGAAACAAAGAGGTGTTTCATGGAGTTGCTCAGCAACGCAATCATTTTTCAAAACAGGAAAGGGAACTTCAAATATTTATGGAGGTTTCTTTTAGAATAGCCCATTGCTGCCTATGAAAGAGAGTGATAATTTACTTTATGTATAACTTGATCTTTGAGGACGGGCCTGGCCAACACAATTTAAGGAGAAGCAGTCTTACAATAAAACAACCCCTTTCCCTATGGTTATTCAATGTACACTTGGCATGGCCTTGGTCAGAGGGTGAAAAGTCATCTCACATTAGAGAGTGGCTACTACTGGTTAAGTTGCATTATTTCAGCCTAGTCCTACTAGGACTTACTTCACGCCCACCCCCAAAAAATAACTAGGGCAAAGGAACGCTATTTATTTATTTAATGTTCTTCGCAGACATTCTATCAATAATTTGGGTCCATAATTAAAAGTGCTAATAACTCACAATACTCATTATATAAAATGTTTCCTCCAAGCAATGAAAATATGAATGTGCTTTCTACCAATTTTAATGCTATTACAGCCTGAAGTTCTCAGGAAATGCAAGTTAAAAGGTATAACAGCACTGCTGTCATTTAAAAAATAAACTAACTGTGACAGTGTGGGACATTATGCTTTTCTTCACAAAGAACGAAGAAAAACCTCCTGGAATTCAAATACTGCTTTGCTTATCACTGACAACTCATCTAGAACGGTAGAAGGAAATTGAACTGTTAATGAAAAGGATGTCTTAGTGCAATAGAGTCACCAAATTACAGAGGAAAAAATAAATAAATACAAAACTCAAAGCTGCAGAGATTAATTTAATTTTGTTACTTCCCTGGAAAGCACTCAGAATGATGGGACTAGCAAGGGGAAAAAAGATCGATTCTTATTTAGAGGAACTGACAGCAATTGAGATTGAAATGCTCATATGAAAGAGAAAACCATTAAAAACTGTAGGTGATTTGACAATTCCACTTTTTCAGTTTTCAGTGCTATTTTAAGTGTTATTTTAAGTAACACAATAAGCAGTGTCTAGCAGGTCAACTGACAAATTTAGAAATCTCTCAATGCTTAAAAACAAAGTATGTGAATGAACGTTTTGTAAGTTGGAGAATCTGGGTAGATTTGATAACACAAACTTCAGAGAAATGTTTGCTGAACCTCTGCGGTGTCAATTAACATGGCCAGGCGAAGGCAAAGGCAAGCCTGTGGTTCCAGTTGAATAGGCACTTTCTTTCTTAAAGCCCTGCATTCACGCTTTTACAGAAAGCTTTAAAGCAACGGGGGAAAAATATTTCTCCACACTAAGCAACACAAAATCCAGAATCAAGTCAAGATTTGCCCGGGGCTTTACGATGTCATATGGATCATTTAGTGGGAAATTTGACAGAACCAATTTGGTTGTAGTTAAATCATTTCTTATTGTCATGACTTTAAAGGTACCATTTTATTTTGCAGACACACAACAAGGATGCACATAAACTTGCACGGACTAAAGAGCCAGCCTTTTACAAATGGCTCTTGCCACTTTTAGGATGGGCAGAGAGACTGATGAACTTGCTGTTCCATATCAATGAAATCTGAGCCTCTAATCCTCAAAAATAAGGAAATAAACAGTAGTTGAACCTTTTAAGAAACAAGAATGGCCGCTGTCATGGACATGTCTCTGTGCAACTCATATCTCCTCGTCCCTTAATCTGGAAATAGGATCTACACTGGATAATGTTTTTGGAGCTCTTCACCAACACTCCCAGGTCCGTGTATCAAGCAGGCAAATGGATATAATCACAGTGGCTCCTTAACGCAGAAGACCCTGGCAGGAACTTCTAGGACAGAGACCTCTGTCTACTGGACATGATGCTGAGGACTGCCACACACAGAGATGGGGCAGGAGGACTACAAATACAGACAAGACAGACTTAAGAGATGTGATTCATGACATGGTGTGAGCCCGGGGTCCAGCCATGCCTGAGCTGACCTTTCAGTCTTTTAGGTCAATAAATGCTACCCCAATATTTGGTTGATTGGTTAATTGGTTACATGAAATAGTCTGAGTCACATTTAAGTCACTCACAATGTAGAGAATTCAAACAGATCAGCTTGTACTAAATGGGGTCATATTAGGTACTCAAAATCTTATGAGACTATGCAATGGAAAATAAAATCACCAGATGGTAGCTAGAAGTGCTGAGTCTTCCAGTTTAGGCTGAAATTCTTAGCGTAGTATTCTCAGTTATCTATGATCTCGTCCCAGTCATTTCCCAGTGGTTCACTGCAACAATGTGCCCTGCTATCCATGAGTCATTCCATTTTTTTTTTAACCCATACTGAAAACATACCTCCTCTTTTTTTTTTTTTTTTCCACTGCTCATGTCATGATCTTGGCTTGGAATGTCCCCTCTCACCCTTCCTCATTGGCCAGGCTACAGATTAGCCTCTAAAGCCAAGCTTAAATACTATTTACTCTGTGAAGCTTTCCTCCACTTTCAGTTATAATTATTCCTTCCCTGCAAGACTCTTGCTTATATCAAGTAATAATTTGAAAGCACTTTATGCACTATTGAGAACTATACAAAAGTCAATTATTTTTAATGTGACTGAGCACTGGTATAGTTGTTTTTTTAACATCATAAATGAGTATCTTCATTACTTGATTGTGAACACTTTGATTGTGAACACTTTATTTTCCAACAAGCTACTAAAGTATTTTAGCAAAATACATACTAAACAGTTGATTTATATCAGACATATATTAGTCATAAAAATTAAACAATATGCCCATCCAAAATGCAGGTAACTGTGGCTAGGTATGGGGGCACACAGGTCAGTAACCACAGCACTCCAGAAGCTATGACTAGTTTCCATGCTAACCTAGGCTACATAACAAGTGCAAGGCTAACATGAACCACAGAGCAAGACCCTGCCTTAAAAAACAAAACGCAAAACAAAACTAAAAGCAGCTAACTCAAGGACAGAGAGACTGAAGACAATATTTTAGAAATAAAATATCAAAACAACCTATAAAGATAAAGAGAGTCACAAACTTCAAAGGAAGAGGTGTTTATGCACACAGATCAAGAAATATTAAAAGCCAGAGGACTGAAAACAGCTGTGAGGATGATAAGTGGGGAACAGGACTCGTGAAGTGTGATAAGCTACAAAACTGTAACTATCCCACTGAAGAACATGCTTCTGAAAAAAACAGAGGCCCTCAGTGCAAAAAGATATCTATATATCCTATAAACATATGTAGATATGAGACACATGCATATGTTCCTATGTGTGTTAAAAGACCAGACCACACAGCAGAATCTTTCTGTTACATATATATATATATATAAAAAAAGATAGGATTTGGTTGCTCCAAAGAGAAAGGAAGAAAACACCTCTAAGGCAAATAATTCAGGTACAGAGAGTTGGAGGAGGAATTTGGGGAGGGGTGGCTGTCGTGGCACAAAGTCTCTTGGCAAAGGTCACAAATTTGGCTGTCTGCAGGACCTAGACAGGTACTGGAAACAATTACAGAAGGCTAAGGGAGCTAACACAAAGCTCCAGTATCAAGAGCAAATATCTCTTGCTTTCTATTTTAGGGGGACAATGAGGAACGAAGGGAGTCATAGCTAATCAAAAATATATGCCACCTCTACTCCATTCCAGCCTCACCTCTATGAGGGAGTTCAGGTCCAAAGCTTCCAGAAAATCTGATTTTCCAAGAAACACTTAAGATTCATATTTTAAGTGAATTTTCTATTACTAAATGCTGGCAGATAATTTAAGTAAAACTTTTAAAGCAGTGGACAGGCCAAATAAATACACCTGTTGGCCAAACTTCAAATTTGCAGCCTCTGTTGTACAAAGTATTGACGGCCAAGAACCCAGCTGAGTCACAGGACAGTGAAAGTTGCTTTTCAAGTGCCCATGCTGCTCTTTAATGGGCTGACCATGGAGTGCCCTCAGATGAGTTCATGGATGCATGAATTTGGAGCATATAAGTAGTGTCATATGTTTACAAATGGCATTTTCATGAAGTCTCAGTTTATCCTCAGAGCAGTTTTGGAAGAAGGTGTTATTCCCATTTTCAAATCACACTTAGAGCAGGCTCTGCAGATGGCAGAAGGGATTCGCACGACTCGCTCATATCTGCATCTGCCATTCATTCACAGCAAATATTTATTGAGCACTTCCTATCAGCCTGACTTGCTCGTTCCTTCACTCTCTACACTGTGACAGGACAGTAAAGGCTAATGAGTTGACAAAGATGATTCATTCTCATTTTATCTGTAATATGTTTAAAGTAGCTCGCAAATTGTTTAGGTTGTAGACCATCTGTGAGTTATGCTCTTTGCACATGAAATACTGATTTAGCCAATATAAGATAATTAAATAGCGACAATTATGGATTATATGAGATGCCTACCTTGAAACTAGATTGTGCTACAGACAAGTGGTGGTTGATCACGAAGATTAAGATCAGCGTGTAGTAGAAAGGCCTTAACACTGGGAGAACAGCATTCTCAAATTAGAACATATTGACGCACTGAGGAAAGCTCATCACCATTTAATATCAGCTCCATTATACGGTGGTACCTCAATTCACAAAGGCTTTTGTTTGAAAACAATTTGGTTCCCAAATAGAAGTGTTCGAGAAAATTTGGTTTTGTTTGCAAATTCTGCATTGGGTGACAAACACAACTGTAGCCATCTTTCCTACACAAACATAAATGTGAAAATCCTTTCCAAAATCATAGAACAAATTAAGTTCATGAACTGAGGTACCATTGTACCAGCTCACAGAGCAGCAAGGTATTATGGGGCATAACTCAAGGGCCCCAGAATCTGACATACTTAAGAGCTACCAATAAAGGTGTATAGACATGTGTGCTGATGAAGTGCTGTTCACCTGGGTCCCCTGTGCTTAACACTTTCTGCATAAATGAGTCCCACTTTGATCCCATCTCTACATCCTGGTGTGCTAACCCTTAACCTTCTCCCCTTCACCCTGGCTGTATTTGTCCACTTTCCCGTTGCTGGGACACCACACCCAACACCCACAACTTAAGGGAGGAGAGGCTTACTTTGGCTCATGGTTTCAGGGGTTCAGTCCATAGCTGGCTGGCTCCAAGTCAGAAACATCCTGGCAGAAGGGCCTCACAGAGCAAACACGCTTAGCTGATGGTGGCCAGGAGGCAAAGCAGGGAAACAGTACCAGACAGAAAGGGGCCAGAGACAAGACACAGTACACAAGGTCGTGCCTCCATGACCCAACCAGGCATATCCAAATGTGTGTTTTATTAATCCTCTAGATGACTTCCATGCCAAACAAGTTGATATAATTAAGCTTCACTATCACATTCCTTCTCTTATCAACTTTGTACTCAAACACATCTTTTCAAACCATACTTAATCCCCAAATAAGCACAATAACAAATTATTAATTCTACCTAACATGTTACGACTATCTGGCATCAACCCATGAACAAGTAATCTCTTTCCCAAAATCTCAAGAGTTGTGGAATTTTTTAAAAGTTCAAGCCAAAATCTCTTCTGAGACTCAAGACAAACTCTTAGTTGTGAACCTCTAAAAATAAAGATCAAGTTACATAATCTCAAGGTTCAGTGACATAGGGTAAATATTCCAATTCCAAAAGGGAAAAATAGGGAATAGAAAAGAATCAAACCAAAGAAAGATCAAAACTCAGTATGGTAAATATTAAGTCCCATAGCTCCGTGTCTGGGGTATACGGAGGTGACATGTGAGTTCCAGAGAGTATGGGTGGCCCCAACCATCTGACCTTTTTTCACAGCCCATAAGGCCTCTTTCTTGGGCTGGATCCATTTATGACCTGTAGTTTTCCTCACCAGATTCATGGCATTGCCAGCTTCCTGGAGCCTCCACTGTACTTTTGGCTTCAATCCTACAGCTTCATGCACTTCCCTCTCAGGGTTTCCTTCCCTGGCCTCCAGTTCTTCTCTTGAAATCTGTTAGGGGAGCTACCCAGACCCCACAACTATTGCACTCTTTACACCAGTAAATCCAGGATCACATGGTTGATGTCAAAGTCAACAGCAACAGCAGCCAGGCCCCCACGGACCATGGCATCAATGCTCTCTGCATGCCTGAAGGGCTGAGCACAGTGAAATGAATCCTGGTGAACCAATTACCTAGCAGGTCCTTCTCAAGCAGGAGTCCCAGGGTCTCCCTTCTCAAATGAAAGGTTTACAGGTTTGCATCATTTAGATTTTGATGGATGGAGCTGTGCTGGTTTCTGAGATGCCCTCAAGGAATCTTTCTTCTTGTCCCTGTGTAAAGTAATGGATTTGTTTTTAATGGTACTAATTCTTCAGCAACCACATCTCCTAAGCTATGATGATACAAGTGGATCTTTGGGGCAAAATTTAACTTTTTCAAATTGATCTTGGTTTTCCTCCCAATTTTCAATATAAATCTGGCCAAAAACAGCCAGCAATACCTATGCAATAGCCTGAAGGTTGGGCTGCCCTAAAATTCTCTCCATCAAATCAATCAGTCCACTGCCCTTAATCTCAGTCTCCAACAAAGTCTCAGGACATGGGCAAATGTAGATCCATTTTTACTCGAGTATAACACACATAACCTCTAATCCAATTGCCAATGGGTCTTCTTCCCAACTGAAGCCTCCTGCACCTAGCTTATACTATCCACATTCCTATCAGCATTCTGGTCTTCTGAACTCCAACCAGAATTACCCACCAGCCTCTTCTTACAGCAGTCTCAGGCTTCTGTAGCACACTTCTACAATCCTTTCCAAAGTGCTTCCACAAACCAGTTTCAAAGGCTTCTAAAGCACATGGTCAAGTACAGTCACAGCAATACCCCCACTTCTCTGATGGCAATTTTCTGTATTTGACAGGTTTCCTATCACTGTGAGGCAATACCCAAAACCCACAACTTAATACGTGAGGTTTAATTTGGCTCATAGTTAAAGGAAACTCAGTCCATGGTCAACTGGGTTCAAGGCAAAACATCACAGTGGGAGGGTGTGACAAGACATAAGCAGAGCAGGAGAACAGTGGCAGAGATGTGGGAGCCAGGGACTACATATAGCACCAAAGGTCATGCTTCTGTGGCCCACCCAGACACACCCAGAAGTGTGCTTTACTAATCCACTTGGTGGCTCCCAAACCAATCAAGCTGACACAGTTAAATGTACAAAACACTAGCTGGCAGTCACCAGTTGGTCAACGGAGACCCTGTTCCTAAGCGGTTGGTTTGGAGGTACTTTGAGTGCCTGTCCCTAAGACTCAGACTTTCCACAGGACCAGAGTGCCCAGCATTCTTTCCAGTAGTCATTTCTATGACCTGCTGACCCCTATGGATACTTAAATAAATAATTCTCCTCTACGTAAATAGTTCGCTCTCCTAAGACTCTCAGTTCTGAAACCATGCTCTCATAAACTATAGCCACCGAGTATATTTGAGCACTATGGTTCTCAGTAGCCTCTTCCAACTCCCTATTCACAGTGGGATACATAAATTTGCCAAGAAACTTGCCTAAGTCTCTGAGAAAAGCTCAAATGCAGAGCAATTCACATCCCCACAGCCACTTCCTCCTTGATCTTTTATTTTGCCCCCCCCCACCCGACTTCTCCAACCTTTCTTTATCTCTATCACATTCTTATGCATTTTGCCCTCTATCCTGTGGGTATTACTTATGTAACTTTTACCCTAGTGTAAGGTACTGGCCTAAATAGTGTTTTCTAATAGTATTCTGGTTGTCTCATTTATGTTAGTTTTGGCTAGTGTTATAACATCTCAATTTTGTATTTTTGGACAGAAGTTGTATATTGATAATGACACACTGCTTACACTAAATATCTGTAGTGCTCAGTGTAGGGTACCTAGAAGTTTCAGAATGGAGAATGCTATCCTTGCTAGAGTAGTGTCTTGGCCCTGAAGAGTTGCTATTTCTCTCTCCTTGAATTGTAAATGTTTTGACTTCAATTATCTTTTCCTGTTAATTCCTTTGTCCTTAAAGCTAAACCAGAGCTCTTTTTTTATTGCTGACAATTTTCTTTGTTTCTCACAAATCAATTAACATTTTAATAGGATTTGTGTTGACTATATTTTCTACAAATTTCATATTTCAAGACATTTCCAAAGCAAATTCAAAACTTCACTGTAGACAGACTCCATTTTTCCTTACATAAATAAAATCTGCTTGCTACAAATAATCAGTGGGACAGCCAGGCGTGGTGGTGCACTCCTCTAATCCCAGCACTTGGGAGGCTGAGGCAGGAGGATCATTGCAAGCTTGAGGCCAGCCTGGGCTACAAAGTGAGCTCAAGGCCAGCCTGAAGTGCATAGCAAGACCCTGTCTCAAAAAGGCAAAAATATATAAGTAAAAAATAATAAACAAACAATCATTGGGAAAGAAGCCATGTTAGGTTCAGAATGGTTCCTAGCTCTAAGTGGGCATTTCACATACTAGTCACCAGGGAGAACAATGTAGCTGAGAAAAAAGGGCAGGCTTCCCTGCAGTGAGCTCCAACAAGTGCAAATCAAAACCACTGCTGGTGCCCAGAGAGACGCAATGGCATGGGGGTTACATCAAAGCTCTGGAGTCAAGGTCGAAGTCAGCCACAACTATAGCATTTGTCTGACATTACTTCACAGCTGCACACCTTCATACCCTCATTTTTAAGATAGGGATAGTAATGGCACCACCTCCAAAAACAGCTATACAGCAGATCAAAGCTTGTAATACCACCACCTAACAACAGTTCTTGGCACCTGGTAAATAAGAAGTGTCTGATGCAACAAATCAAAGGGGAATATAACATACTCATATGGGGAATTTGTAGAAATTCTCAAAGAAGTACCATCCAAGAGTTCACAGACCATGAGATTACTGACAAGGGACCACGGAGAAGTGCCCATCGGGAGGATATGAAATGTCATACAAAGATCAAAATCGATCACACACACTAGGTATTTCCCAAAGACAATATGTCCTAGAGATTTGGATACTGTTATAAAATCAGTCAACATTTATTAGGAACTCAGATTTTGAATAGGTGAGATAAGCAGAAATATTGTAATTGAAGCTCAACCCACTCTAAATTAGCTCACACCTACCACTCCCAGCATGACTTGGGGGAATAAGGTGTTGATGCATACGTAACTGAAAATGTCTTCATCCATGCTTGAATCAGGCTGTAAACAGTTTAGGTATGTTTCTCTCCTTCCCCCAACAGACAAAAAAGATGGTCAGCAGCAGCCCCAGTCTCATTCCGTACCACCTTAGCAACCCCAAAGAAAAAGGGGTGCTATCACCCAATAGTTCTGGCAAAAAAGTCCAGTAGGGATGGGCTAATTGGCCCAACAGGGACGTCATTTCTGCCTCTAAAATAATCACTGGCCATGTGGATGGAACTCTTTGAATGACCAGGCATAAATCAGATGCCTTACCACAATAGTTGGGGGCATCAAGATCCCCCAGATCCACAGAATGGATTTGCCGTGGGAAAGAGAGCTGTGTTCTTAGAAGAAGGGAGAGAAGCATGGGCAGATATGCCACGAGAGGTGCCTTTCAGTGGATGGCACAGGAAAAGCATCATCTCCCCCAGGGATGGGAAATGACAAAGCAGATATCCCTCCACCGTTAAAGCCTACATCCTTTAGCCACGGGGCCAATACTTATAGCTTGAAAAATCATAAAATAGCTTCCTTATCCATCCCTTCTTCCTATATTGTCCTGAAAGCCCTATGCCCAAAAGGCTATAGACACGTAACATTTTCTAAGTGAACAATAAATTTTCGTCATGCTAAACTAAGAATCATCTGGGGCTTACTCACCCTTCTCAGCCCTTACTGCAGAACATATTCCTTGAAATAAGTTTTCCATACTCTACCACACCACCATCACAGAGTGCCGACCTCCTGAAAAAGGCCTTAAGGAGCTCTGTTCCAAACCCCACTAAGTAACAACGGGTTTCCATAAGGCTTTTGAGCTGGGTGCATATCCATACAATGCACAGCTATGTCCTCCTTTACCTCCATCTCCCTCGTTTCAGGCACAAGGGACCAGTGCACTGCATCCACTCAAAAAACACTTGTGAAAACTATAAGTGCCTGAAGAAAAATGTGAAAACCAATGGCAGCTTTGCACTCCAGAGTTACATTTAAGATACAGAGACACAGAAATGCAGCTAAGTATCTCCAGCAGGAAAAAGGCAACAACTGTTGGAGACTGGGGACTAGCCTGGTTAATGTTAACAAGCAAGCCTTCTATGGGGGAATGAAAGAAACCCACGAGAGGGTATCACTGTCTACTGTCTCCTCATTTAGATCCTCAGTGGCTAGATCCTTCCCCACGCCTTGGGAGATCTGTATGTTGCTACCCATCCTTAGATCAAATCTCTGCTCTCCACCAAGCCTTAGGGAACTCCTCCACCAAGACTCAATACATATAACATAAGCCACTATGTACTGAGCACCTTCTGTATACCATGTATTTTTCCAGGCACTTAGCAAATTCAGTCATGGTAATTATTAACAAAGAAAACCCTAAATGACTCAAGTGTATGAGTGAGCCAAAATTCTAGCAGAACGTAGTGCGGGTCTGGCTGACATTCTCGTGTTCTCTCCCCTGTATAGAATCTAAAGTCCTCTGGGAGTAGTTTCCTAATCAATGCACCGCAATATATTTACATCCATTCTAAACTATACGGAGCACGGTTTTACTCATTTTGATGATTTACGGAGGTGCAATGGCCGCTTGTTTTCTTCAGGTGATACAGTAGTCGATGACTATCACTACACACACGGTTGCTGATGTAAGCTCACGTACACAGACTGCCCTTACAGCCACTCCCGTCTGCCTAATGCTGATCTGCTTTATGGTAGGGCCTTTGAGATCATGGTAAGATTAACTAACAAACAAACAAAATTTTAAAAAGGAACAGGAAAAAGAGGTCCATACACAAATTGCCTAACACTGTATACTTTTAAAATCAGGACTTGCCTTTACTGGTCACAAGTAAAGTAACTTAACACCTAGTCTGTGTATTGGAGATAATTTGGCTAGAAAAGCCTCAGCAGCATTGTATGGGCTCTAGCCAGTGGAGACCACATAAGTTCAGCGTAGAAAAAAAATGTAATGATTATGTTGGTGCTCCCAAAAGTTATAACTGCTTCTCGTGTGATTACTGATAATTTCAGGTAAGTGTCAGCTGTATGAAAAAGTTTTTGTTGTCCCACCACAGACAACACTCTAGGGAGGGCACTATAGAACCCAGGGGGAACGGAGGAAGAAAAAGGTGGGTTCACCCCACTATAACTTGGTTGATTTTTCTCCAAAATAAATATATCAGACTATAATAATTTCTTTATGACAATGAAAAGCTGAAATACGACACCAGCTTTTGGCAAAAATGAACAACACAGATATAAACACATTGTTCTATCTTCAAATTCCCAACTTTTCAGAAAACGGAGCCTATTTAAGTCATTTAGACTCCTACCAGAAGATTCTTACCCCCAGAATGTCTAATGTGGCGGCATGGCAATGAGATACTCACAACACAGCCATCACCACCATCAGGGAGAAAAAGAGCCTCTTCAACACAATGCACAGCAGCATCTCTCCATCTATTAGGATGAGAACTGGGGGTACAACAACATCAAAATACAAATGCTCAGGGGAATTTAGATACTGACACATTTAGTCCAAGGGATGTACATGAATTTACCATTTCTGAAAACATAAAACCCATAAAGATACAGGCCTTCATTGGTAAAATATTAAGAGAAATAGATGCCCGAGAAGAGTAATCGGAAAACCAAGAGGCTCATGTCTCTCTTCTGGGAGACTCATCAATAAGAGGTCTAAGGACAATCACTTACATTTTTGCTTTATCCAAATATCAAAAGGTCAGAGTGGCTCAATTTACTGTTTCTTATACAAACATCTTTTTTCATTGATTTAGAAAGGAGAAGAGCAAAAAGATAGTAAAACTCCAATCAGCCTGAGAGAAATGTTAAAGCCATTCTTTTTTATATCCACTCTGGGTAGTGATCCATAAAAAATAATTAGGACAAGGGTAAACCTATTATGTAGCACAGATTCGCCATCAGTCTCGTCAATCTGTATTTGCTCAGGCACTAAAGATTTGCTGGACTCCGTGTAGAAATATAATTAAAATGTATATTTTACACACACACACACACACACACACACACACACTCTTCCTTTGTGCTGCCAGGCAGTGCCCGTGAGAACGTGTCTAATTCTTTCCCTTTGGTCCAAACTAGCATCCGTGGGCATGCTCATCTAACAATTGTAGTGTTTTCTCCCTCTCCATTCTATTTTTCCATTGACTAATTTTTCACACATTTCTAAACATCCATCATGCAGCCGTTATCTCCAGCCGGCACTCACTGTCTGTCACATTTCCCTTGATCCTTCCTTTGAGCTAAGCTCCTTCAACACTGGCTGCCATGTCTATTTCCTTCATCCCTTTGCTGAGCGGAGGTGGCTGAGCACAGGGTCTCCTGCTCTCAGATGCCGGCTACGTTCTGTGCAGGGTTTTGTATTAGAGGCCTGTCAGAGCTGGCCTGAAGGAGGGTGCCTTTGAAATCATTTCTCTTATTGAGAGATAAGTGCTCACTGTCATTTATTCTTCCATTCCTGCTTTTACCTTTCACATTACTTCCATATTTATCCACCAGCTGCCTGCATATTTGACAATGCCACTGCTGATAGCGTTATGCTACCGGATATGCACACGCATGGCTGGAGTGACTGATGCGTGACCTTCAGCGCTCTCTATGCTTAACAAACACATTCAGGCTTCATCCGACGCTGTTGGCGCGATGTGGATAATCTCTATCCAGGTCCTTATTTTCTTACTGGTAATAATAATAATGCTAAGTGATAAGGCCAAGAATTTCTTTTCTCCCAGGTAATTAACTGTCATGTCTCTGTAGCCGCCTCATTTTGTTGGCATTCCGCCAGACTGGGTCGCAGCAGCCCAAATGTAAAAACGAAGGCTTGCTTGTGGGGCGGGAGGGCTTTCTGTCTAGATTTTCAGATTCTCATTAGAGTTCTCAATAGGGAATCTTACAGTGATTGGGGTATAAATTTGTCAGCAAGAGATATACTGTGCCAAGAAAGGAAGGGCTAACTAACAAGATCTCTAGGCCACATGCTAAAGAACGTAGTGCAATTTGTCCAGTATTGACAAAACGGTGAACTCTCAGGGACGAGACTTGCGTCTTCCCGTACTTCGGCACTGCTTAGTACAACACTATTAATTGTCTGAGTGCCACACGAACATTGGGGAGCGGGGCTGGAAAGAAGCAGCACATGACAGCAAGAGGGAGACAGAACGGGCTACAGGGCCCCTCCAAGCACAGCACCCAGCTCCATTTCAGTTCGCGCTGCACGGCCCTTCCTCGTGGCTTCGTCGCCGTGGGAACAGTGTTTCCAGCAGTATTCTGGGTGACTTCGGCATATCAGTGCTAGGTTTACAGTAACAGAAGTGCACGTACCAAACACACTCAATTAAAAATCATTACTTGCACAGAAAGATGCAAAGTTCAAAGCTAAATCGCTGTATTACGTCAGCAAACGTGACCCCTAATAACAATGTTCCCACCAAAAAAGACACAGAGAAGCAGCAGCATTTCACGAGGAAAGTCAGCTTTTCACAAACTGCTGCAACCTTTTTATCTACCAGTGACAAGTGAAGATTAAGGAATTCGGTCATCATTTTAACTATAATCCTTATCGGCATCTTTCCTAATGTGTTACCTGGAGAGACAAAGGTGTCAGTGGAAATGAAATGAGCTGAATGAAACCACCACAGCTTAACGGAAAAAGCAACTTCTAAAGTTTAGTTCTGATGTGAGTTAAGAACGAAACAAGCAAACAAAAGCAGAGAGTTGCTTCTGGGAGCGTGAACGAGTACGCAGGTTGAGATCATCCCAAAACAGACTGCAACACAGATTATTCCGGTGTAAGGATGTTTTCTCCACACCCACACAATGGGTTCTGTTTAGATTGTGCTACCTAATAAAATACAGTGGTCTTGGCTATTTGGGTCCTTGGTGGTCATTCTGATATTTAATATTTCTCTAGCTGAAAATGCAATTTTATAGGGTTTTACAAAATGTACTTCTTAGATATATAACTATGTCATAAAACATATTTTATACCTGAAAATAGTTGGCTCAGTTGGACTGAAGGGGGATGCAACATGCACGCACGGCGATGCACAAAAGTTTTAAAATTAGCTCTGGGACTCACAAACCTTTCAGAGACCGCTGACTCGGCGCTTGGCTTACTGAGGGAGGGGATGTGTGTGGGGTGCTCCTTCAACTTCTGTGAGAATGGAAGTCACCGTTTGCTCGCAGACAAAAATGTGCAAGTTGTGACAGGTTCAGACTTGGAATAGCACGTGAACTTGAACACAGGCACCAAGGTCAGAGTAACTGAAAGGGACACCACTACAACTGCACTCTCACCACCGTGACGAACTGCAGTCAGCCCCGCTCCTTGTCACAACTATCACATTTAGTTTTGTGAAACACACGTTATTATTGCTGACTCCCAGTGCTTTAGCAAGTAAAGCTAAACTTCCGTGGTGCACTTCGCCCTGCTCTGCTTTGCCAACATTCCTGCCTGGTGTGTGAACCCCATGTTCCTATAAATTCATTCAGCTCTCTCCACTCCATACCTACAGCTGCCCAGCTGAAAGAACACCAAGAATCCCAGGTAACTCTGCCCACTGGCCTCCCCTAAATTTCTGGATCAGGAGATACTTGGTGTTCCGAGCCGTGTTCCAGCTGCCCCAGTCTCACCACTCACCCCCTCCTCTCTAACATGCAGGCTGCCCGTCACACTGCTGCATGCAAACTCCCACTCTTTCATCTGAGAAAAGGGGAGCTGTCAGAACAGAGCTTCTTAATCCTTCCACCACCGCCGCCCGTCTGTGCTTCTGGCCCACTTGCTTTGCCTTCTCTCTTTTAACTGTGGGTGCTTCCTTAAGTCAAACCGTCCAGCACCTGTCTACTCTTCCCCACATCCTCAGTTTCTCCATTTCCATGGAATCCTTCCATTCACACCTACCATCTTTTATATATTCCATCCTTAAAAAATAACCTCCTCCACTGCGAGTCCCACTCTGGCTTCCATCCCATCCTTCCTCGTTGCAGGGCTGAAAGCCTGGCACGTGTCCTCCTGGCTCTTGTTCTCCAAACTCACCCAGCCTCCTCTCTGCAGCATCCATGCCATCCAGGTTTTTATCCCTACAGGGCACCAAGGCAGCCGCTCGGGTCACACTGCTGATCCCAGAGACAGTTCTCAGCCCCCACACTCAGCACAGCAAGGACTCTGCCTGTACCCTCCCTCCCAGAAACACATTCTAGCTACAGCACCTAGGACATAATTCACCAGCTTTTCCTCCTCCTCTGCTGTTCTTCTGCTGACTCCTTACTGTTTCCTACTAAGTTCCCTGGTTTCTAAATATGGAGTGCTCCAGAAGTCAGTGGTCCCCGGAGCTATCTGATATCTCTTCTCTTGCTTTAAGAGATGACACCCAGTCGGGGCTGTACAAACCACTCATTGACAAGCCCACGCCTCCCGCATTGTTACCGGCAACCTGGGCTTCTCTCTTGCTTCAGGCTTAGCTACCTAACTGCTTGCTCAACATCTCCAACTGAAAGTATCTGAAAGAGGATTCCTGGTTCCCGGTATCACACAGCCACCTTCCAATTGCTGGGGCCAAAATCCTTGAGCCAATCTCAACTGCTCCTAGCCCTACTGTACACATCTGTATGGAGGCTATCATCAAAACACATCAGTTTTGCCTTCACAATGCGTGCAGTATCTGAGCACACCCCCTCACTGCTACAGCTCCTCAGAGGTCCAGTGCTTCCTTCCCTGGATGGTGGTGACCATGATTTCTGAAGCAGAATCCCTGCTTCCCCTTTGTCCCCACAGCTTATTCTCACCACAGCAGTCAGAAGGATCCTCCATAAGTGGGAAGTCAGATTATATCACAGCCCAGTGAGGGCTTACCACCTCACTGAGAGAGGGAGAAAAGGCCCGCTGGGACCTCATAGGCTTTACAGGAGCTGCAGCCCCCTCTCCACTCTCTGATCCTGCCTCCTACCAAGCTCTTTCTGCTGCAGCTGGACTTTCCTTCCTGGCTATTTCTCCAGCACATCAAGTAATCTCAGACTCAAGGCTTAACACAGTTTTCCCTCTGTGGGAATGCGTCTCCCTAGACATCCACGCAGTTGCCTTCTGCACTGCCTTCGGGTCTCAGAGTAAATAAATGATAGCCTGTTAGCAAGGCCCTCCTGGCTACCCGTTATGACTGCTCACCAGCCCATTCTGCCCCACACACCCGGCTCCTTTCCGTGGCAACTATTGTCATTTCACATAACCCATTTTCTTCTTTGTTTACTGATTAAAACCACTGCTAGAATGTACCTGCCATCAGGATAGACACTGGTGATTTTGAGCTCATCTGCAGCCTAGCACCCAGAGCAATGCCAGTCCATCACAGAAGTTCAATAAATATTAGTTGAAGGGAAAAAATGGACCACAAGTCATCAAGCAGTTCTCACGCAGTGTTCTTGTCATACCAAACAGTGCCCACTCCCACTGGCCGCGTGCTTTCACTGTCCATGGACTCACATGTAACATTTCTGGAAACTGAAACATGTCCTCCTTTTCCAACAGCTGGACAAGCTGTTCATGTCTGAGACTTTTCACAAATGTTTCTAACCTCCTCTGCTTCTCCCAACCTCCTCTGTACCCCTAAAGGAGTTCACAGGAAAACATCTCTAGGAAGTTAGGGTCATAAATCCATTTTTTTTTTGTTTTGTTTTGTTTTTTTTTCTCTGGTACCGGGAACCGAACTCACAACCTTGCGCTTGCCAGGCAGGCACTTTGCCGCTGAGCTAAATCCCCAGCCCCCATAAATCCATTTGCTCATATGTCCAAAGCAACACTATATATGTAACAACTCTGCCGCATAGAAAACAGAACTATCCCCCTTGGTCCTGTCGTCCAGCTTGGGTGACCTCTAGGGAAGTCCATAAATAATAAGTTTATAAATACTGCAGTAACTAACCACATTTTATTATAAATATATACTTTTTTATTTTTCTGTATTCAGTCTTCATAAGACTGAATACAAGGACCAAATCTTATTTGCCTTAAATTGGTAAAAACTGAGTGAGAGTGTGGAGATTAAATGAATACTATCAATAAATAATAAATAACACTTGCTAGAAGCTGATTATCATCCTGCTGCTTTACATGGATTTCCTCATTTAAGCCTCTGAATAATATAATGTAGAAACTATTAACTCCCTCTGCATTTGTGGACGATAAGATACAGACAGGTAAATAATCTGGCCAAAAGCCATAAAATGGCAAACAGCAGGGCTCTTTAACCCTGGGCAACTGGCTCATAATACTAACAAGCCTTGGAAGGGTCACTAAGAAGACCAGGAAGGCTCCCCAATTGGCTGCAGATCAGAATCACCTGAAATGTTAAGTTATCGCCTCTGGTTTCAGCCTTAGAAATTCCATTTGGGCAGGTCTGGGATGCAACCCATTGACCTGTATTTTTAATACCTATCATGGTGATTAGGATGCAGTCAATTCACTGCCCAGGTAGCAGGCAGAGAACAGCACATCAAATGGGGTTATTAGAAGAGATGTAAAGGACACTACTGAGAAAGACGCAGGCAGGGATAAGGCAGGGGAGCAACAGAAGAGGGCCCTCCACACCCCCAGGCCAGAAGAAACAAGACAAGGGAGCAGGCACCAGAAAATACGGCTCAGGAAAAGACAGCCAGGCAAGAGCCTGATTCTGTCAAAGTCAAAGTCAAAGACAATCAGAGGGCAAGAGAGCCTTGATACAGTCCATGCCAAACAGCCTTGTCAGGCATGGAGCAAAGCAGAGAAAGAAAAGAAGTATCCTGATCTGGAGAGCTAAAAGGAAAACACTCCATACACCACGCTTTTGAGAGTCAGTTCCCTATGGACAGAAACACCAGCTTAGTAATTGCACTGGCAAATCAAACAAACCTGCTGACATATCCAAACATTCTCCTCAAATGTGTCCCTCATTCTCAGCTCTGGACATAGCTCCCTGCCTGCTACATACTGACATGCCCACACGGAACACACTCCCTACCCAGGCACTCTATTTGACATCCTGTTCACGACAGCACCCCAGAACTCACCTGTGCCTCCGCCTGCTCCTTCCCTTCAATCAGTTAACTGTGGATCCCTTATTCTATCAACTTGGTCTTACATTTTCTCCCCCCGCTTCCTTCCCTCCCTGGTTCCCTCTCTGTCTTTCTCACAGCCACTGCCACGACTTAAGGTCATAGTATCTCTGCCTGGATCACTGCAGGAATCTCGTAATTGGTCTCTGTTTCTACCATCAAGACTCTAAAGTATTTTCTTCAGAGCTGCCAAAGCATTCTTTCTGAAAAGCAAACCTGATCACACATGCCTCAGGCTCACTCCCACAGCACCTCCCAAAGCATAAAGATAACACACAGACACCCACCGTGAATGCAATATGCTTCCTCATTTCCACTTCTAGGCCATTTGGTTAGTAGAGAAAACTATTAATTCTTGTATATTTACCAGGGATAAAGCTTTTATTAGTTCTAGTACCTGCACTATCAGTCTTTACTATTCCTATGCCCAACACTACAAATAAATGCCACACTGCTCCATCTTTTCTCAGTCAAATTTTTCCTATTCCAAATCATCAATTTAAATTCCTAAGTTTTTCAGGTCTTGTGTACTTTAACTGTATCTATCTTACCTTCATAAGTATAACAGAAGATTCTTACACACCAGTTTTTCCCAGGGTATATATTAGCCATTAAGTGAATGATTCTTAATCCATCTGTTCTTATCTATTCTAGCAAAGGATTAAAGGAAGAAAATACATTAATGTTCATCAAAAATCCACTTGCGGTCTGGAGATTTAGCTCAGTGGCACAGCACCTGCCTGGCAAGTGGGAGGTCATGAGTTCAATTCCCGGTACTGGAAAAAAAACAAAAAAAGAAAAAAATCTACTTGATGGTAGACACTGTTCTACATGTTGTGCACTTACTACTTTGTCCTCAAACTAGTATCACTTAACAATAACTTAAGAAACAAATTAATATAGCTTCACCTAAAACAAACAGTACAATGGCATAGGAAACTGCAACTGACATTATTCATCTGTCATCTGTTCCACAAAAGCAACTACTGTCAAATTTAAATATTGTATATGACTAGAGTATTTTTATACAAGTTGGATAATACTTTATTAGCCTATAATTCAATTTCTCTTTTAATAATAGGTCTTGGAGAGCTTGCCATAGTGTAATTTGTACATCTAAGTCATTCACTTAAATCTCTACCAAATAGTCCACTGAATGAGTAGGGTCCAACTGATTACTCATTACACTGAATGAATACAGCCCCACTGACCTACTCCTTTATTGACAGACATTCGTTTATCTCCAACCTTTACCTCTAATGGGTATACCATAATTTAACTATTTTCCTACAGAGATAGATTGCTTCTAAATGAGTCTCTATATCTCAAAATTTTTTAAAGTAAGAATCCTCACATCACTGTGCATGAAGAGTGGCGGGTGGATTTTTAGAAGTGGAACTGCTGGGTTAAAAGACATAAACGGGGGCGCTGGGGATTCAGCTCAGTGGCACAGCGCCTGCCTGGCAAGCGCAAGGTCATGAGTTCGATTCCTGGTACCGGGAAAAAAAAAAAAAAAAAAGACATAAACGTGTTATGTTGTGGAATTAATGCAAAATAACTCAAACATGATCTTTAGTAAAGAACATTCTCATTAGCAGTTTATGAAAGTGCTTGCTGTTCCACATTACTTGTTAGTACTAGATATTTTAATAATTCTGCTAATCCTATGCAGAGAAATCTCACTTAAAAGTAAATTTCTTTGTTTAACAGTGGGGATGAACATTTCTGTAATTTTACTAACATAAAAATTTCTTCTCTGAATTGCCTATTTACTGATTCACTGTATTTGTTTTACTGAATATGTCATAGGTATTAATTCAGTGTACACTGTATATGTCACAAGTATCTTTTCCCATGTTGTAGCCTATATTTAACTATGTTCACAGTGATATTTATACTACAAATATTTCACTTTATGATGCTCAAGAAATCCTTTTTTGATATCACTTCTAAAACTTTAAAGCTTTGTTTTTGCATATTAGATTGTTAACCCATATGGAATTCATTTTCTTTTTTTCTCTACCCAAATGTCATTATTTCCATTCTGCAAATGACAAAACTAAAATTCAGAAAAGTTGATGAACTTGCCTAATATTCCAGAGGTAGAAAGAGGCCTAACAAGGCCATCATCTCAATGACACTTGCTACCAAACCAAGCCACCTCTCAAGAGAATGCACAACACAATCTACATTAAAACATGATTGCACTCAGTACAAACAGCCTAAAAACGTCACTCACATCAGCTCTGCTGCGCTAGCAGCAAGAGTGCTTTGGCATTGCTGATCATATATAGATATACCTGCCAAGAACTGCTCTGCATTTGCTCAGATGGAATCACGAAGTCCAGGAATAGAATGCCATTATTATTCAGAACCAACTAGCTGCTATCACGAAAATGAGGATGCCTCAAATTGACACTTTCTCAAATGACAATTCTATGTTCTCCTGGCTGGCAAGGAGCTGGACTGATAACAGCCACAGAACAGTGGGGTTGACATTCTGCCCCCAAATAGGAGGACAGACTATCCTGACTCCAGCCTCAACCACCAGTCCCCACCAAACCTATTCTCACAAGCTATGTGGCCTTAGGATTAGACACTGGCACTTTTTATCTCCTATCTCTGATGGGGCCCAGAGTGGGTGTCTTCCCAGTCTATAATATATTTCACTGCATCTGAGAACACTCCTCGTACCCTACTCCAGAACCAGAAGGTCCCAGAGAAAGGTTGAGGGTCACTTGGCTTGTGTCACAGGTAATTTCCAAGGCTGGACCACTAGCCTACACTGGTCCATCAGATTCTCTTTCTCCTCCTAGAATTTAGAGTTGGGAATGAAGGGGTCCAGCTGGCTGCATCTAAAGGCTAAAACTGGTGTGTGTATACTCAGGAGCTGCGGGTGGACATCTGCTGTGGGGAGGGCTGGGAAGCAGACAGCCTGGTTTCAGCGGGGCCAAGAGGAGGAGGATGCATGTACAGAGAAGCAGAGGCCGGAGCGGGGACAGGATATGGTCTGGGTTTCTAACAATATTCCGATTGGAACCCTGCATCTACTCAAACATTTACTGCGGGGCTGGGGATTTAGCTCAGCGGCAAAGCGCCTGCCTGGCAAGCGCGAGGTCGTGAGTTCGGTTCCTGGTACCGGAGAAAAACCAAAAAAAATAAATAAATAAATAAAACATTTACTGCGCACCTAGTATGTCCCAGACATGATTTTTGGTGACCAAGGAATATAAGATACTCTACTCTATCCTTAAATAGTTCTACTTTTTTGCTTAAGCTACATGGCAAGGGTTTCTTTCTTGTAACCAAAGATTTACTGCTTCATATAAGTCTGCGAAGACAAAAATCCTCTACCTGGGGGATGGACATTTTATATTTAAAATTGTTCCAGATGCCAACTCCACTTAGTAGCCAGCCAACCTATGCTGCGTGTGCCATCCCTCATTTTATACCTCTGTCTCATCACCTTAAGGTGACTCTTAACTCCTTCTAGGGTGGTGGTTTTCAATCAGCATGACACAGGTCCCCAGGGTACTGTGACCAGTGATGAGGTCTGTCATTAGTAGTTTTTTAATTATAATAAAATGCTAAAGCTGGCCAGTACTTTAGGGTTGTTTTTTTGTTTTTTCCTGAGCAGACTGAAGGTCATCTGTAGCAACAACAGCAGTCTCATTTGCCCTCCTATGTGACTTCTTACGGGGAAGAGAAATCTGGTACGCCCAGCACAACCCTGGGTGTGTACACAGGGCTGTGTTAGCTATTCAGAAAATATCCCCGAGGTTTACTAAGGAAGATGGGAAGTTAGGAGTTGCAGAGACTGCGTTTTTCAGAGAATTCTAAACATATCACAGGAAGTCAATAAACTGCTGTCACTGCCACAGATGCAGCAGGAAGGAGCCTTCCTGCTCCATACGCCTGCAACACTGTGACGGGCCACATAAAATACACCTGTGTATGCTCCAGGCCTTACCTCTTGAAAAATCTGAAGATGGAATATAAGCAAAGAAGGGGTAAAAAATATCAAATATTAAAGTCAAGCAAAGGAAAGAACAGGGTCATAAATATGTCCTTTTCTGGATGTATTCCATCTGATGGCAGCGCACTTCCATCAGCCCATAAAATCCCAGGAGGGGGTGACTGGTTGAGGAGGGCATATGACTGGAGCAGGGCCAATCAGGATTCTTTGTGAAAAGCTGAAATGATGCTGAAAGAACATCTTCATTAACCTCAAGTAGCAGAAATTCACAAGCTTGGGGCTGCAAGGACTTGTCTTTCCCAGAAAATGAAGCCCACCCAGGGAAACTACCACCACACAGCGGCATGTCTGGGGACTACGTGAGCATTATTTCATAAACCCAGAGGGCCCAGGAGGTATGGAGTTATTAGCCCGCTTTTCTGATGAAGAAACTAGGGCTATGAGTTTAACTCGCTCTCAAATGCCATACAATCAACAAACAGCAGAGATTTTAATCTACATCCTTCTGGCTCTAAGACTCACCTCCTCCTCCTGGTAGGCACAAAACATTTCTTATGAAATTCGAGACAATCTGAAACTGCCTGTCTGTGAGATTCTGGTTGAGTCTTCTGGATCAGCTGATATATTGAGTCCTTTCAAGCTGGGGCCAAGCAAACTTCTATCTGTAAAGGACCAGACACTAAACAGTCCAGGCATTGAGGGCCACACAATCTCTGCCAAAACTGCTCAAATCTGTCTGTAGGTCAACTTATAACCTGCAGCTGAAATGAGTAAGGGCAGTGCTGGGTGTGGGAGGTCCACCTGGAGACCATTGCCAGCAGCATAAGAGGCAAAACTGGAGAAGAAGAAAAAGAGGCTGCTGGGAGCAGGGAAAGGCTGTTGGAGGCTGGTAGAAGCTGTAGGGAGCTGTTGGTTGTTTTGGAGGAGCTTGTCATGCTGGTTTCCTGATGAACTTGGCTGTTTTCATCCTCTGAGGAGCCTGGGACCTTGCTGGCACTGAGAATAGCTTCAGTTCACATTGGGGAAGCTCTGGTCCTCACTCTGAGCATCGTTTCCTGGCTCCAGAGGGGAATATGCTGCACTGCCAGTCTCCTGGAGAAGCTTGCTGCGTTGGCTTTCCTGATGGGAACTCAGCTGTCTTCACTACCGGAAGAGCTCAGGACCTCACTATTGCTGAGGATGGCTATGGTAACTTTTGGGGGAGCTCTGGTTCTTACTTTGCACATCACTTCCTGGCTCCAGTGTAGATCCCTCAGCCTGCTAGCACAGATCCTTTATCCTGTTGGCACAGACTCCCTAGATCCCACCACTGACTTTGGGCCTTCCCAGGGCAGATATGTGAATCAGGCCTACACGAGATATTGTTATGGGCTCTGGGCTTCCAGTTGGACTTGTGGGAGGCATTGCTATGAGCTCTAGGTCTTCAACTAGGTTCATGCAGAATATTATCATGGGATCCAGGCCCTCAGCTAGATTCCTTGGTCTTAGTAGTATGTGGACAGATTTCCTGCACTCTCTTATATATGATTCTTTGGGTAACTATTACAAATAATCTTATAAACTATGTGTCCTGTATTACATTGTTCTCCCTTGCAAAATATCCCCCAAACCAACACACTGTCATTATAGTGTAAAGGTAAGTACAGACACTATGCAAATAAATATGTATGGCTGTGTGCCAATACAACTGCATTTACAAAACAGGCAGCAGAAAGTGGTAGATGGTTTTGGTTTTGTGGTAACAGTTTGCTGTTCTAAGCTATCATTTTCTATGCAGCTAGATTTAGATTCTACATAAACAAATTCCATATAATAAAATGTCTGCAGTTACCTGCAATGAAACACACTTATTTCAGCACCTCACAAACAAAATACATGAACATATGCAATGATCAAGCTGATCAGTATGATAAATCCACAAAATTTTGAGTGTTCTGATTCTTGAAGAGGACTGTGCCAACTAACTCATGAGGATAAGCCAAAGAAATTGAAGTGAGTGCCCAGTCCTTGATGGGGAACACATATGTCCCCTGACAAGGGCAGTCCACCTACTCCACGCAAGGACGAAAGATTAAGCCAGTGAGAAACAGGCTCCCCGAGCCTAGACATAACAGGGACTTCAGGCAATGGCGGGATGAGAAAACCAGAAAGCAATGTAAGTACCGAAAAGATTCTCTTCCTATGAGACTTTTAAAGATGATCAGATAATCCTACCCTCAGCAGGAAAACAGATACATCTATTTCCATCCATTTTTTATGTAGTATTTGTTTTTAGAAATTAAATCACTATGAATAATTAAATGTGTTCTAGTACAAATTGAAGTATTATGAGCTCACAATTTTTGCTGCAAATATGAACACTTAAAAATATTTCACTGAAAAAGAAGAGTACAACCTTAAATATACCTTTTAAAGTCTTGTTTCTAAGGGACTATAATTCTAAGGGCATTTGGAAAGACAAAGAGTATTTGAAGTTCAACTTCCAATGTCATTATACAGGAATGCAAGGGAGCAGTCCCAAGTCTTCCAGAACTACTAGGAAACTAGAGAGCAAGGAAAGACAATTTTATGACAATCACTTTTTTGAGATTACTTATGACTACATCCAAGTGAAAGTTAATTTCCAAATCCACACACATTTAGGTAATGATAGGGTGCCTGTAAACACCACTTAACAAAATGCATTTTATTTCGATTATAAATAATTTGCTCTTGAACAAAGTAGTCCCGTGTGTGACATAAAAACACAGTCCCGCAGACTTCCCAAGGTTGTCTACGTCTTCTTGCCTCCCCTCCCCTCTCACCCAAAGTTGTCTCCACTCTACAGCGTCTTCACATTAGTGACAAAGAAGCCAAGGAAAAACAGAAAAGAAAGAAAAAGAAATGGAAGGAGTAAAGAAGGGTGAAACAGGGGAAAGGAGGTGAAAAATGTAAAAAGGGAAAGAGTAGGGAAAAGATGGGAAAAAAGAAAGACAAATGAAACAGCTAAGAAAGAAGAAGATAAAGGGCTATCCTTACAGCCCTAGGTGCCCCCTCCATGTTAAGAGGCCAGAGACCCTCAATGGCCCACCCTGTGCTTAGGGCCCCTGCCTACTCCTTTGGGCTCTGCTCCAAGTCTTCGCACTGACTGCTAAACTCACCTTTCCACGATCATCATGCCAACTAATTCTGAGTACAACTTCCAAATCTCTGTCTCTGCTGACAACCCACCTTTGGGTCTCTCACTGAGTGTCTTACGGTCACTGGGGATTTCCCTTTAGAAAAGCTACCTTCATTTCAAACCCAAATGTGATCAAACAAAACTCACATTTTCCTTAAGCCAGCTTCCCTCCCCGATCGCAATTCACGGTGAAAATCTCAAGGTTCTTAACTCTGTATCTCTCAGCAATACAGTCTCTTCCTTCAGAACATAATTTTGCACCCATTTCTCCCTTTCCATCTCTTCTGACACCACTCAGAATCTTAGTGATGCATGAATTTTTGGGACAGTCTTCGTATACATTTTTGTCACTTTCTCTCCAGCATTGCCCCAGGCCAAGCCACAACGAATCTAGTGAAATGAGTGTCATTATCTCACAGCTCTGTTAAAGAAAAAAAATACCTTTAGGGGCTCTCTGCATAGAGGACAGGGCCCAAGTGTTCGGGTCTGATCTCCAGCATCTTCCACCATCTCTTCTATCAGCTCATTGCCAAGTGACAATACTCACTGCCACCCAGTGGCATATTCAACTAAATATCACAAACACTCATGTGTTAGAAAAGCAGGGGCACAAAAACTAGATCATCTGCCACTAAACAATATGATACAACAATATATTAATATTTCTATTAAACAGTATAATACAACAGTTAAAATGCAAAACGTTACCATTGCAAAGCTTGCGGTACATCCGACCCGAAACTGACTTGTTCTAGGGGTGGGAAGACCTAAGAGTAACCAAAAAGCAAAAGGAATCCCTCCCTCTCTTACCATCCTTGACTAAGGGAGGCAACCATCCACAAAACCCTTCACGAAGGGTACAAAAGGACTGAAGGCTGAGTGGTAAGGCCCAACAAGAAGTAGCTTGGGAGTGGCGGAGAGCAGACAGAGGCACCAGTTTCTGGGGTAAGAGTCATATTAACTATAACCACAAACACAATTGATAGGGCTTCCTCCCCACAGTTTGGGTTTCTAAGCAATGGCCTTTGAAATGGTGAGAACTGAAGGCCAGGAGGAGGAGGACAGGGGTGCTCCGGTGGTTTCACCCCAGACCATGTGTCTTCAAAAATGAGACCATGTAGAACCTGCTGTACATGACTGAGAACCAAGGAAGAGCAGCATGATACAGAGACAGCCCACAGCCAGGGGCCCACCTTTGTCCTTCCTCCTCTGCCCTCAGGCTTGGCTGATGGCTCAGAGAAAGGTCCACCAGTGGCTCTCCTCTCACTGTATGCCTCCTTCCTCAACACCCTCCAACTCTTCCCTACACATCGTGTTCACCTGCCAATTTTGCAAACACTAAGAGGGGAGGTGGGGGAAAGATTGAAGATGTATCGAGAACATGCTGCATGCCAGGCATTTCACTAGGTGCTTCCATATACAAAGAAGACAAGAAAAAACAGAGATACAGAAGAGTGGCTGGAAGAAGGGCTAAGCCAACAGCAGGTGAATGGACCAACTGTCAAACTGTTTCATGATAGCCACCACAGAACTCTCTAGGGCAACTGATAAAATGAAGATGCCCAGGCTTTGGTATGTAAATGTAACTCAGCAGGCCTCCAGGAAGGCCCCCCCGCTATACATTTGTGTGTGTGCATACCTATAAACATGCACACACACATGCTTTTAAACAAGGAGCCTGGGTGAGTCTAACCAGGTGGCTAGAGCTACTGAATTAGGGCACCAAGCACTTCCTCCAGCTCCCAAACTCTTTGTCGAAAGTGGAAGGAAGGAACACTATCCCGATGATGCACTCCAGGAAGAAAGAGAAGTACACAGAAAATGAAAATCATAACAAGCAAGCAAATGAAAGATGCCTCAGGATTGCAGAAATGTTAAAAAGTTTAAAAATGCACAACTCAGGGTTCATAAAATATCATTAAGCCATGACAAGTTCTGACTATTGCAATGGTTAATCTGGGGTTATATGCCTGGCGACCGAGATTAAGCTCCCTGAGTTACAAAGCCAGTAAGAGATCAGGTTAAGATTGTTCTCGACTGTCATGCCCTCCTCTGCTCCGCAGGTTACGTGAGCAGCCAGGCTCCTTGACGGCTGGGTGCAGCCTCTGCCACGCCCCTCTCTGCGGGGCACACATGGCGCAGTTAGAATGGTGCTTGGCTCAGTGAGTCCCAACCAACGCCGATGCAGCTGCCTGCACACAGCTGTGGCACAGTGAAGGAACCGCACAGTAACTGCTACCAGGTGTGACGAGGGAGGGAACAGGGCATTGGTGTCTAATACAGGCCTGAGCTGAGCCTTGGGTTGTCAGAAGAAGCTCCTGGACCGACCAACACTCACTAGGATCTGAACAGTGTTGAGCAGCGTTTAACTTAAATCACAGGGTGGAATGGAAGACCTTTCCAAAGCCCCAGGCCTGCGATGGAAAGAGGCCAGCAACTCCTTTTTCTCTCAGCCCACCCCAGGACTCCCCAGCTCCCAAGAGGTCCAGGTGAAGCCCACCCAGTGGGAAAGCAAAGTAGCACCTGCTGGCTGTCAAGCAAACAGATGAGCCAATCTGCTTGCAAGGCAGTGGCAATGGGGCAATAAATCAGTCCCATAAAATAATTCACATTTCAATGTACAATCTCTCTTTACAGTGAGCTGTTTCTAGAGAGGATTTTTTTAAACAGGCAGACAAGATTATGAGGTGAACTCATGGCCCAGCTTCTCACCGCCTCCCCAGCTCCCAGCCCCCCAGTTAGGCAGCTGACGTGTAACGTTTGGGAGCTTTATGAGTCAAGGTGCTAATGTCAGCCTCGACAGGTCTGCGGCTCGGGCTGGGACAGAAGGAAGGCATTGTGCAGATTCTGAGGGGACCTGGCCCAGCAAGCTGCTGGCGCCTGGAACAGAACAGAAGGCGGCATCGGCTTGCGTTACAGCAGGCTCCCGGCAAACACAGAACCAAACGCATGTAATTACGCATACAAAGTTCATCCTCATCCAAGATCACTGACACCACCATTCATCTCTTTCTCCTCCCTTTTTAAAACAAGAAATAACAACAGCCATGTTGAAAAAGAATACTCATAAGATAGGCATACGTCTACTTGAGACTCATTCAAGAGTAAAGAGATGGAAGCCCCAAGCCAGGTAACAGGTAACTGCGGAGACGCAATCTCTTCAGAATCTAATGGTGAACAGTGAAAGGTTGGCTCAAGTTTGCCACCTGGGACCAGGGAAAGGAACAAAACCCAGCATCATCAACAAGAACTTCTTTCTAAAAAACAAATACAGCATTAGAAAACACCTTCACCTCTTGAGGGTCTGAACATTCTGTTCCCCGTTCCCTGTACCCAAAATGCCTATCCCCAGTTTACTGGCCAAGTCAAGAATGACGTCAGTGAGGCTTCTATTGGTGTCTTCAAGGTAAAACTGGTCTTCTCACCTGTGTTAACCCAAGACTGTCCCCTAATAACATCTGATATTGCTGATACATGAGGTACTCATTAACCATCTATGCTTCTGATGCCCCATTAACTAGAAGCTACCGAGGACCAAATCCACACCCCATTCACCCAGGGAGTCTTACACCTGGCACCGTACTCGGCACACGTTAAACACCATACAGTTTGAGCAAAATATTAAATCAACAACACTATACTGTTCTCTGCTAACAAAACTGTGGTCTTTATGGTTTTCTTGAAAGGTTGCATAAAATGACATCGATTTAGACTCACAGATTAGTATGTGCCAAGCTTTGTCATTTCTAGTTTTCCCGTATCAATCTCAAACACGTACCTTCTTATTAGTTTTCTTTAAAATGAATTCCTTTTTCACTTTTCTCCTTGTCCTAAGCAATAAGGGTCTCTCCCGGGTGGCCTAGTGGATAGGATTTGGATCTTTCACCACTAAGCATTAAGGATGCCATGATGTAGGATGTTAATGAAATTCTGTTTAAACATACAATAAAACATGACTGTACAGACACCGTTCAGCTGTGCAGCATCTCCAATCTCTGGCATATAAAAATGGAGTGCTTCCTGTAGCCTTCTACAGAAATTCAGAATTAATGCAATATTCAGGCTGAAAAGGTAATTTGACATTACCAGGGCATTCACATCAAATGCACAGGATCCCATTTCCTTCTCACCCCAAATGGGTGAGAGGCAGACATGAGACAAACATCCAAGGCCCCCAGCTCCCATTGTAATGCTTTTGCTCTGACAACTGGGACAAATATGAGAAAGATAAGCACTTTCAAACACCTAAAATATTATTCCAACTACCTTGGAAATGTACCCTTTTATTTAAAAGACTGGGAGAAAATGAAACAAGTTCTGGTAGGGTAATGGAAGTATTATTCTTTCTTCTTCGTAGTTTCCTAGTAACGTACAATATAGTCACAATGGCTTCATAATGAAAACAGTGAAACATATACCATATACGATGGGTAATCTACTGCGTCAGCTTGGTGAGTTTATGGTACCTAAACTGTTTGGTTGAACACTAGATGTTACTGACTGTGAAGATACGTTTTTTAAGTGCAGCACATTACCTTCATCATATAGGCTAGTCTTACTTATTAGTTCAAAGCTTAAATACAAAGCCTGAAGTTTCCCAAAGATAAAGGAATTCTGCCTCACGGCTTCCACTGCCAACACTGGTCTGCGTTTCCAGCCTGCAGCTCTGCCCCGTGGATTTCAGACTTGCTTACCCCCACAACTGCAGGAGCCAACTTCTTACGGAATCGGTCTCTCAATACTTAGACAGACTAGGTCTCACACTGTGTGCTTTCTCTAAAAAACCCAGACTCATACACCACATTTTTCTAGGCCTGTGCCTTTGAGGGAGAAAGAGTAACATCTAAACACGATCAATTAAGGGTTTGGAAAGAATGACAAATCAGAATTCAGCAACTACAGAAGAGCTAACATTCATCTGTTGTTTGTTAACACAACAAATGAGAGAATCAAGCCAACTGAGGCCCACACAGCATCTCCGCAAATAAATTAATTATAAAATTATTTATGAAATAATAATGAAAAATTTTTCAGGACAGATACTGAAGAACCCCTTTCCCAAGGTTGTTTATCTTTACACTTGGTTTCCACTTTTTGTTTTGTTTAAATCACTAATAAATCAACTAAAACACTCCTACTCACGTTTCACCATTTGTTTATGGTAGTTTTCTCTTTCTGAGTGGGTGCCAGAAAAAACACACTAAATTCATTCCCTACAGCAACAGCACTCCTCTTCCTGCTCTCCCCCTAGAATGAAGCCAGTGGGATTTCTTCTAATGTATCACTTTGTGTTACTGACATGCCACAAAAGGAAGGCCCCAAGCCGGTAAAAAACTTAATATAGTCTTTTGTTAATGAATCAAACAAGTGAATGAATTCTACAGACTGCAGTGACAACCAAATCAATATTCAAAGATATTAATATCATAAAACTTAAATTCTCTTCTACTGTGCAAATGAGCATGTCCCCATTTCCATTAAATAACCAATAGGGCCAATGAAAGGCAGACCAGCTCCTGGCTGTGTTGTATGTTTATCATTTCACTTCCGAAACAGAGAAGCTAACTATAATACAGTGTTCATTATCCAACCCAACCACAACTGATGAAGCCTCTTTCTCACTGCAGTATGAAGCTGTGCAGTAGGTACAAGTGGATCCAGGAGCAGTGTGTCAACTCATTAGTCAAGAAATTTTTAAAATAACTTTGGAGGCATAATTACCAATCTTTGGTGAATTCCAACAAGTATCCTAATCATAACTGATGTTCCCCTGAACTGACGTAGAAAAAAGAAGAGAAAGAGGTCACATCCTGAGAATGGGGAAGTAGAAATGTCAGGGAAAATGCTTATAGAGGCAAGACTGGGCAACGGGTAGTAAGCAGAGTTAGATTTGAAGTTCATGCTTCTGCCTGACCTATATTTTCATCTTTAAACCATAGAGTACAGGAATCTACCAACCGCTTTATAAGGACAGCTTAAGCTCTAAATGCAAAGCAATTCCATTCAGTGTGGTTTTTTGATATTTGCAAGGTTCCAACATTCATCATTTTACACTCTAAAACTGAAAATGCCACTCCTAGAATTGCTAAAAGGCCATACAATAAATTGAGGGGAAGTTTCAGAATGCTATGTGACATTCTCAAGGACTCTGGTCACAGAACTGACTGAGACTCCCTAGAAGATGACACAAGCCACAACACTTAGGCATCTCAATGACCTACTTTTTGCAACCACTGCAAAAGTCCTTTTGGCTGTGCCCAAAGAATAACTTTTGGGTCCCAAGCTGCTTTGAATGGCAATCATCAACATCACTTTTTAATATTATGTCCAGAATCTAATAAAGGTAAAGGTACCAACAGCGAGGGATGACAGACACCAAGGTTGTCCTCAGGAAACTCACTGAGTGACAGAAATAGACGAGGGCCCAGATACTTCTGAGGGAAAAGCGCCATAACAGGGTGAATATGCAAAACATGAGGAGCACCTGGACAGGGACATTGTGGCTGGGAAAAGGATAGGTCAAGGAGCCTTCAGGAAAATGACGGCGACTGAAATGAGTCTTTAAGGATGAGGATAACTATACCAGGGAGGAAACAACAGGAACTGCATGACAGTTCACATACACACCAGGAGCAGAACCACAGAATATCTCAACACCAGACCTAAGACCCCATGGCACACACTTTTCCACACAGCTGTTGCGTATACTGCATGTTAGTGGTTTACTCCCATTTGTCAAAATTTGAAATTATACAGAATTGAACTCCAGACATCTTCAACACAGAAACAAAACATTTAAACACAGGGCCTTAATAAAGCCTGTGTGTTTCCCTTGTTCCCTCCATTTTATCCCACCTCTAGAAAGAATAACTGTGTATTTAGCATGGTCCTGTAACTCCAATAAGTAACATAAACAATACTTTATTACATTTCAACTTAATATATGAGTGTCATTGTGCTGTATTATTCTACAACTTGAGTGTCACTATTATGAGACCACCCCATTTTGAGTCACATAACTGCACATCAATTATCTGATTCCTTTTTTTCTTTTTTGGTACCAGGAATCAAGCTCAGGACCTTGCTCTTGCCAGGCAGGTGCATGTGCCACTGAGCTATCTCCCAGCCCCACATGAATTACTTCAACTAGTATTTCTTTTATGAACCTAACAGTTCATGTATATGGTCTTCTACTTATGGAAATTTGTTTCTTATTTTCTCCCATTATGAATACTGCAGTTGACATTTCTGTAAACACCTTTTTCCCCCACATTAAACAGTTTCTCTACACAAGTGGGATTGTTAGGTTATTAGCATAAGTATTTAATTTTATCATTTGTAGCTTTCTGACTTATATGCACAAAAGAATGTGTCTTCTTTAATTGTTAGTCCAAGGCTCTAATGCTGTCCACTAAATCAAAATTCTTTATTGTAGTCTGACACAGTGGCACACGCCTGTAATTCCAGCCACTCAGGAGGTTGAGGCAAGAGGATTATAAATTCAAACCCAGCGTGAGAAATTTAGCAAGGCTCTTTCTCAAGATAAAAAAAAAAAAAAGGCTGTGGGTATAGCTCAGTGGCAGATTACTTGTCTAGCATGTGCAAGGCCATAAGTTTGATCCCCTGTACTGAAGAAAGAATGATAAATTCTTTAGTGTGCTCTTTATACTTTCTATATGTTCCCACTCTGGTCTACTGAGTATCTCAATTACTTAGAAAAAAATAGTTAAAATTTTCTCCTATGATTATGATTTTGTGAATTTCTCTACTCAATGTATTTGAAAATTGTGATGCTTTTTTACTGGGTGCATTCAGCTTTAGGACAGTTATATCTTACCAGTGATTTGTTCTTTCTGTCACTAACCATACAGTAAGAGGATGACCGCTAGACCATAGGCTATCTTTGAGGACTGTTGTCCGCAGCCTGGCCCACGAGGGAGGATTCCCTGCAGTGATAACAACAGAAAAGTTCACTGTGTTTCCTCTGCTCCCAACAGCCTCTTTCTCCTTCTCCAGTTCTGCCTCTTATGCTGCTGGCAACAGTCCTCAGGTGTGTCACCCACAGTCAGCACCATGCTCACTCAGTTTAGCCGGGGTTATAAGCTGACCACCAGTTCTCAATCCATCACCGGCAGCACAGCCGTTCCATACACTGGCCTTCATGCTCCCATTTGGTGGTTCGCTTCACCTCCTTTTAAGGTCTGCCATGAATTTATTAGAATGTTTGTTATATTTTATCTAGCATTTCTGGAGATGTGTGGTGGGTGGGCTTTCAGGTTATCTTCCCTACAATTCTGCCAGAAGCAGACATGGAGACATCTATCACATGTCCTTGGAGCAGCACCCGGCCTGTAATAAGGGCCACACAAGTGTCTGCTGTCATTTAAATGTCTGCTATCATTCAAAACATGCTCTTCTCCTCTTTGTTTGGAAGATATGCAACTCATACTGCACGTCCAGAATGTCACTCCTGCCAAGCGATTACACAAAGCATTATATGCTCTTAGATGAGGGGGTGGTCTGAAGAAATAATACATTTTTATTTAAAAGCACAAATTTAAAAACAAAGCTCAAAAAGTGATCATGCAAAACAGAGATTACAGCCTAAGCTATAAGTTAACATAGCTAAGAATCAGAATCCTTTTAGGAATCATTATGCACTCAGAGTAAATATGGGCAAATATACTGTGACACTTTAGAAATTTAAGCTTTACGAACTTTCATTTGCTCCAGACCAAGAAATGGCCAATGGATTTCCATGATCATATATTTGGGTAAAGTCTGTGGAATTTGTAAAAGCAGATGTTTCATGCACCATCCATGAAGCTAGCTGTCTCTACCGCACTCCACCCTGCCATGCCCTCCTCCTGTCAGAAGGTGCTAAAGCATCCACAGACATTCTGGGGATCCAGCTAAGGAGGAGTAAAAGTGGAATCCCATTCTGCTTCCGTTTAGTTGGATGCATTTATGTAACCGGCATGGCATTATATAGTTAACTGGCTACCACTTATAGCTACTACTGTCTTTCTTGGTGCAGCACTAAGAATGTGGCTCCCAACCTCCCTGGAAGTATGTCAGGAGCAAAGGATACCAGCTTTGAGGTAAACTGAAGCAGGTGCAAACCTCTTGGAAGTTCTTCTAATCTTTAGGCATTGGAAACAAAGATAAAACCAGTATTTTATATTTCCCACAGATAGCAAGTCAAAGAAATTTGACACGATGGCAATTATAAACAAACAAACCTTATTTTTTCAAATTATATAATTATAAACTATATTATAAATTATATGATTACAAACAAATCTTATTTTTTCTTTTTATAGGAATTGTAGGAAATAGAATACACTACTTTCTGTGTTAAGGCTCAAATCTACATTGATAATATATCCAGTTACTAAGCATCTACGAGTGGTCACAGGATAAAATGATAAAAATCTCAGTAACACTAAGAAATCTTGACCAAATACACTAAAGAAGAGACTGAGTGATCTGCCCATTCTTAGCATAGAAGCTGTTAAGAAATCATTGTTTTAGGAAGAGGCAAACAATGAGCAAACAATCAAAAAATGCAGGCAAAAATGTACCGCAGAGGGATGCCCTTCAGATAAAAAAAAAAAAAAAAACTTACCTTTCTGCAATTTGTAATGCCTGTGATAGTTGTCAGCTCTTTCAAATTTGGATTTTTCTTACTATTCTAAATACTTATACCTCACCAACGTTTACATTTGAATATCTGTAGCAAAATTTCTAGAACTGTAAAACCTCAAACTCCACATAACTTGTATCTATACAGGCCAAAAAACAAAACCAGAGTGACAGGAATAAAAACCAAAAACACACTGAATGAAACCACGAACAAGGATATTCTGCCAGCAATATTATGAAAATTTAAACTTTTGATAATGCACAGCGAGTAAGTGCTTTCACCTACCCATTTGGTAAAAGCACATTTGTAAGAAAAGCACATGTCTATGTTGTAAATTACATCCACACTGTTCTTCTGCAGGGTCAACTAAAAACAGTAATTGAAATCATTTATAAATATCCAAGACTTCAACTTTCATCACTGCCTTAAAACTGTCTTCTTCAATAAATGAAGCTAAATGTTAAATTGCAAGTCTGAACATGAGTAGAGGTAAAAGAAATTAGTGTGTTAAAGTTTATGGTTCAGAAGACTGATTAATAAATTTTGTTCACAAAGCTATAAAATACAAGAAAAAATTCCTGCTCTGTTCACAAACACAGAAATCAACGCCTAGTTATCAAGTATAAAAGACAAAAATGCAGAAAAGTAATGTTAAATACTTTAAGGTGCAGCATTTCTACAAAAAAATCCCTCCCTTGGACATTGTGTGATAAGTGATGAATGTCCCCTACTACCACCTATTATAATGTATACTGGGTTATCCCCTTTATTTTGTGGCAAAAGCTTCTGAGACTCTTTCAAAATGCGGCCTTTCTGTCTGCTGCATTCCTTTCAGCTGCCCTCTTGACACAACTGCAGCAGGTCCAGGGGAACTGGCCACCACGTGGCTGCAAAGAGTGCAGAGATAAGGACCCGGCTGCCATCGGCTCAGAGACTGCCGAGGAGGAGAACAGCAAGAGACAACAGAAAAGGACTGCTGACAGCCTTGGAAATCACTGTATTTGTGGGAAGCGGGGAGGAAAGGAGGGAAACCATGGTAGTCATTTTCAAGACAGAGGATGCTTGAACATGTTTTAGCAACATTTCATAGAAGAAGAAAATGGACAAAGAAAGGGAAGAAGGGAGGAAAGAAAAGAGGTAGAGAGAGGGGAAGGAGGAGCTAAAAGAGCGAGCCATGTTCAGGGAGCACAAGAGATGGACTTCACAGAGCCTCTTTCATTTGTTTGGAGAAAGGGAACCAGAGTTATTTCCACATCCAAGCATGAAGCTACAGCCAGCTCTGCCCTAACCTGAAGATGGCTCTCCAAGGAACTCCGAAGGAGGGCTGAGAAACCCTGAATCACAGCTAACCCAAACACAACTTGAATTTCCTCATGTAGTTTTTCCCTGAGTGAAAGAAAATCTAAAAAATGCTCTATGAACAAAGAAAGTGTTTCCTCATAAACACCTTGGACAACGTGTTGAATCAAGTACGGAGACAGAAAAGCCACAGTGAAGACTGAAAAGCAAGACTTCTGGCTTCTTCTGGTCTCCGTAACTCACTCCTTCCAAGCCCTTCGGCTTCACGGCTCATCTGTATTCTCACAAGTGAAATGAGAAGGCTGGATGGCTAGCCATGGCCACTGTGATTGCAACCATCCCTTTCCCTGTATTATCTGAGAATGTTCTCACTACCCACAAGCCTCTGGTTCCTGAGAAAGGGCTGCAAGGCTCAGGGCTCCACAGGGGGCCATCTTGAACAGCATGGCGGAGTTGGCCTCCAACTGCCATGACTCACAGAAGTGTTCTAATAAGCACTGCTGTAAATAACCTCAGCGAGCTAAACTCCAGATGTTGCCCATAAATATTAGCCAACTAAGCCCAGGAGGAGAAGGGGGGTCATTCAAGGAGAAGCACTTGTGCCTCAGAAAGTTGATGTGTAAATGGTAAGCAACGCTTTCCAGATTTGCATTCAGGCTGGAAAAATAGGTCAGCCTCTCTGAAACATAATAATTGCTTAAGCAGATTAGCCCCTTTCCCATCCTCAAAACACATACACACACACACACACACACACACACACACACACACAGAATGACATTGGACTCTCAAGCCTGCTGGAGGTGGTGAGCACTCAGTGATACACAGGAGAAGAAAGCACAAGCCACATAACAGGAACACACAGCATTAAAAGCCGGTGGAAACAGCTCTTAACTGCTGCCAACTACATGCAAATGCAAAATGGGGCACTAGGGAGATGCAGCCCCAGAACGAGTGGACACTGGAAACCATGGCTGGGACCTAGAAGAAAAGCTTTCAATATTCAAATGGCAATTTACTTCTAGGTTAGTAGTTCAGAGAAAAAGAAAAACCACTGATACCTTCCCTGTGTTACAAAGAAACTGACTTTAGAGAGATTGGTCAGCGTGCACATCTTTGTCAGGGGTTGCCCGTGGCCTGGGGTTTGGCGAAATGCCTGTCTGGGGAGAACTTGCCCTCTAAGAGCATCAGAGAGAGCACCAGATGCCACCTGCACTGATCCAGTTAACCAAGAGAACACTGCGGCTGTGAACATCCTTGACAATTATGCCATGATTTACTTCTTGCTTATACAAAGTATAAGCAAGTTTTACTTCTTGCTTAAATTACTTTTTACTTCTTGCTTATACAAAGTATGCTACAAGTCAGTTCCACTCCACTGCCCTCCAAGTCATGACTTGGTGATCGAAGTCCTTAGTCTTTGAGCTCACCTAGCCACCATACTGCCACAAAGGAGAGGAGTCGGAACCCTGGGGGAACCAGGGTTTTGCTGTTCTGGTCCCTTAGAACACTGTGTCACCTTCTCTCTTAGACTGCAGGTCTAGAACTAGTCATTCTCAGAGACCAGAAGGAGAAAAATGGATATTGGTGAATGCAAGTAACACTCACCATGACGCTGATTTCCCTTTGGGAAATAATAAGGCTTGAAGCCAAACCAATCATCAGCCGCTTGTCACCAAGAACCTTGCCCTTCCCCTTTTCCGAGTGCCCGTGAACTGCTTTGGCCTCAGTTCACTAGATGTGAACAACAGTTCACAGAAGGGAAACATGGCTGGGGGCTGGGAACCAAAAATTAGGCTGAAAAGAGCTGAAGGACCTATTTTTACCCAAGTGCTTTCCTTCTTGCCATTACCCTCCAAACTGAACAGTGGGGGACAGAGACAGGTGACAAAAAAGAGCAGTTGCAAAGAGTGGGGAACACCTCCTAGAGACAAGGACCAACAAGAAGCACCTCGGTTTCTGCACATTTTATCACACGCACATACACAATGCCTCTAGTCATTTTTTAAGAAAAAAAAAAAAATAACAATGAAGACAAAAACAACACAAAAACAATAAATACAGGATTTCAAAAAGAAATGACAGGAATTAACAATGGTTGTTATATTACATATTGTTATCTTCAGTGAAGTTGCTCAGATTACCAGATGTAAGAACACAAGACTGATCAAACAATTAAAGAGAATAACAAATAATTAAAAAATGAGAAATGATACAGAACTTCATTAAACAAGATGGTAGGAATTCAACAATGGTTGTTGCACTGCATATTGTTGTCTTCAAATTAGTTGTTCAGATTACCAGATATAAGCATGCAAAATTGGTCAAGAAAATAGGTTAAGCCTTAAGTGTTCCTTTCAGTAAATCAATAGACATCAGAAAAACACTTATTCCAGCTACCCTTGTATACACATATTTTTTTTTTACTTTAAAGAGAAAAAAACAGAAACAAAATAACAAAAAAGATATAAACAAAACAACATAAAAACAATAAAAATGATACAGAATTACAAAACAAGGTGATAGGAAATTAACAATGGTTATTATATTACATACTGTTATCTTCAAAGTGGTTACACTGATAACCAGATATAGGCATATAAGATTGATCAAACAAGTACACATTAACTGTTTCTTTCAATAAACCAATGGAAATTAGTAGTACAATTATCTTAGCTATCTTGTGTGTATATATACATATTTTTCCCCTTCTGTCTTTTTTTCTCTTTTCCCTCATCCCAGTTATTCTTTTCAATTTGAGCAGTTTCTTTCCCTTTCACAATATCTATTGTACCTTTCAGATTTTATTTACTTTCAGGTTCTTGTACTAGGGAGGCAATATGACATTTACACATGTGAGTCT
>NW_004955417.1:24488494-24541031 GCF_000276665.1 Chinchilla lanigera
TGCACCAGTCTACACTTCCACCAACAGTGGCAAAGCTTCCTTCTTCTTCCACACAGCCCCTCCAGCATTTGTAATTGGCTGATTTCTTAATGATAGCCATTTGTTCTGGGATGCAATGGAATCTCAGTGTTGTTTTAATTAGCATTTCAGAAATCAAAGAGGATTTCAGAAAGATATTCCTTGCTCGTGGATAGGAAGAATCAACACTGTGAAAATGGTCATACTCCCAAAATTGTTATACAGATTCAATGTAATCCTGATCAAAATGCCATTAGTATACCTCACAGATCTAGAGAAAACATTCCTGATATTCATCTGGAACCAGAAGAAGTCTAGAATAGCAAACACAATCCTGGGCAACAAAGGCAAGGCAGGAGGCATCGCAATTCCTGACTTGAAATTATACTACAAAGCTACTGTGATAAAATCAGCATGGTATTAGCAAAAAACAAACCTGAAGACCAATGGTACAGATTACAAAATGCAGGCACAACCACAAACACACTCAGCCACCTTACTTTTGACAAAGGGGCCAAACATATTCACTGGAAGAAAGGTAGTCTCTTTAATAAATGGTGTTGGAAAAAACTGGCTTTCCACATGCTGAAGACTAAAACTAGACCCATGTCTATCACCATGCACCAAACTAAAGTCAAAATGGCTTATACATCTAAATATTAAAAACAGAAACACTTAATCTACTGGAAGAGAAAGTAAGTAGAAATCCTGAAGGCATGTGTGGAGGCAGAGAGTTCATGAACAAAAACCAACCTGCATGGAAAATTCTTCAAAGAATCAAAAACTGGGACCTTATCTTATTGAAAAGTTTTTGCACATCAAAAGAAATCACCAACAGGGTAAAAAGAAAACCCACAAACTGGGAAAAAATTTTAGCCAACTGTCCCTCAGACAAAGGACTCCTATATAGAACATACAAAGAACTTTTAAAAATTAGGCCCCCCAAATTCAAAGAGCCAATCCAAAAATGGGTATCTGAGATGAATATACACTTCTCAGATGAAAAAATACAGATGGCCTCTAGTCTTGTATCTTCAGCCAAGACCTTCTCTTGCAACCTGGGTTCACAAGTTCGGCAGCCTCCCTAACACCTTCCCTCTGATAAACTCAACGTTTGTAAAATTAACGTGGTCAAAAGGAAATCCAGATTTCCCTCATCCTGTATCCCCCTCGGACACACCAACCTGTCAGTTTTTCCCATTTCGCTAAATAACAATAGCGTCCAGTCAGCCGTTCCAACTGGAAATTTAGGAGCCATCTACGATTACACCCTGTGCTTCACGGATTATACATAACTGAATCCTACCAATTCTACCTCGAAAATGAAATGAAGTCTGTCTATTTCTCTCCACATCTATGGCACCATCTTGGCTCAAGATACCGTCACCTTTCAACTGTCTAACCTATAACAGTCACTGCCCATAGGTAGGCTCCTTGATTCAACTCTTGCTAGATGCTAATCAGCTCTGTGAGGAGCAGTTAAGAGTCTTTTCTTTAAAAGTCCCTCTCTTATGGAAAACTTTCTCCACTGCACTAAGTACACAAAACAGAACCTCATGGTTTCTCCAATTTCATCTGGAGACATCTGAAAACCTGCCACATTGGTTTCTGATGTAAGGTTTGTACTTCAAGGACTTTCTGCAGGCTGATCTAGACATGTGGAATGTGCTCGCTCATAGCCTTTGGCATGACTGGTTCCCTTTTACCACTCAGGTTTCACATCAGAAAATGGCTTTTTAAAACCCTCCCTACCACTCTATTGCTGTTACTCCATTTTTACTTTTCATCTGTTTCTCATATCTCAGTTATTTTCCTCCAAACAACAATTAGACTTTGCGCTATTGTGAGTGTTTCAGATCTGGTCACTGGCATAGAAGATAAACTCCATGCAGACAGGGGTTACTTCTGTCTTGTTCAATACTGCATCAACAAAAAAGAGGCATACAATATACTTTAGAATGTAGAATATGTGTGATTTTAAGGCTACAATGAACACTGCCATTTACACCAGGTGAGTATCATGTACCCCAAGGACACAAAGACAGCCCGTAGAATCCCAGCATGAACTGTGGGTGCAGTGAGAAAAGCAGAATCAAACTGGAAAGGCTGTACATCTGAAAATGGTTGTTTCTAAATAACCTCAGCTGGTCCAAGTCAGGCTTCTCTCTTCCAGATCTACCAGTTTTTCAAGGGAAGTAAGAAATCTGGAGCTTTTAAATGAAAAATGTCTGAGATTCTTAGTACTGAAGAATAAAGTTTTGTGGACAAACAAACCAGAACTGTAGGCAGCCAACAGGGAATCTCTGCTTATGTGTGTGTGTGTGTGTATACATATATATTAATATATATACCTTTCCAATCCATCTTGCCAAGATGTTTCCTGAGGATAATGATGATGATATCAAGAATAACAACAGCAGGAAAGTTATATAGTGCATATTTGGCAGGTGCCCTGTAAGCACTTGACATGTAAATTCCAATGATTCTAACAATAACTCCTGAGACACACAGTATTATTATTCTAACTGGACAGAAGACGCTGAGTCACAGAGGCCAATCTGCCACCTGACAACGCAGTTGGTAGGTGGTCGGGCAGAGCAAGGGGCAGACCCAGGAGTCTATGTTTTTTAGTATGTTATTTAAAATGGATCAGAAGAGTGAAGTCACATCTCCCCTATAAAATTTTCTGCTGAACAACAAATTCAGGCACTGATGATCTTTTTCTGTCTTCTATTCATTCTTCTTGTGGTCTGTTATGGACAGCCCCTAAGAGTTACTACCATCCGAGCATGTACAGGGTTAACTCTTCTTTGTCAGTGTGACATGAGAAAAGGCTGGCACCAGATTCCACCCTTCTAGGAAAACAAAATATATTAGCTGCAAGTCAGACACATGAACAGACGTAAATATTCAGGAGCTAAATTGCTGAGTTTTGTGAGGATAAAGAAGCACTAAAGTTCAGCATTGGTTGTGATGCTATCTAAAAGTCTACTATTAGATTTGAGTACATGCCATTTTAAATACATTCCTAGAAACCCTGAACTTGTACCCAATTGGTGATTTTGATCATAAAGTTTATTTACATATCTTATTATTATAACATTATCAACCACCCAAATAGGGGCATTGGGTTTTACTGCTGCTATCCAAAAATTCTCATTCCATTAAAATTAGGCTCTCTAGATGTAACTTAAGAGTTAAAATTCTCCCAGTTTTTTTTGTGTAAGACTGGAACTCTCTGAGCCAATCAAAGATTAAATGTATACCAATTATCATAAGGACCCATTCAAGTAACAAACAATTGAGTACTTTCCATGTACTGGGCAGAGTTGTAAGTCTTAGGGCTCAATCACTGAATGAGCAGTTTAGGGATCTATCATGGAATGACACAAAATTACAGTGAGCTTGATACACAGGGAAATACTACATACTGTTTCAGAAAGCGACAAAGTCTTATGGGGAGATAACAGGACAGAGTTGGGACGGTCCCTCGGGAGCGAGGCTGTCCTGTACGTGGAATGGCCTCATGGGCAGATGTTGCCGCACAGGGATCGGCAGTGGGAGCACTGCACTCGTCTGTCCTGGAAAAAGAAGACGATTCCAGGCAGAAGGAAGAACAGCACAAAGGCTCGGGGGTGGGCAGGTGCCTGGCTGGAGCCGGGAGTAGCAGAAGAGCACAGCAGCAGAGGACACATGCGACTGCTGTGCTAGGGAACAACCACACGGGGCCTGGAAGGACACTGGAAAGACAGTGGCTTTTAATCGGAGGGAAGGGAGCGTGAGCAGGGGACACTGTGTGGAGGAATGACACGACCAGCCTCACAATAATGAGATCATTCTGGATGCTGAATGAAGGATCACATTTTACAATGAGTATTTTAAAAACCCTGTTTAAAAAGAGAAAAAACAGACACAAAGGATAGAGAGCAATACAATGAAGCCTGGTTTAAGAATTATATAAAAGCATCTTCTTCAAGTACAGCCCAAAGCTTTAGTTTATAGGGTTGTTTCAATGAAATGACATCAGACATCAACCAAGACAGCAAGTCTAGGAGTCAGGGTCTTTATCTGATCAGTTAGGACTGCAAAGGAAGAAAGTTTAACGACCTGGGGGATATCACCATTAGCACTACTACTGTAAAGGCAGGGTTTGGCAAAAGTGTATTTTGCTCCTACACTGACCTCAGGGAAAAGACAGCATATTTCCGGTATCATACACCTTGTTATGGTTGATACATTGTGTCAACTTGGAGAGTCTAGAGGTTTGGCTAAGTGACTCAGCAGGAAGCCAGGGTGCTTACTTTGTATACATCCTGGGCCTGTGGAAGAGGAGGGCATGGAGATTATGTGAGAGCTACATGCCCCTTAGGTGAGGGTAGCCTGTTTACAATGTAAGGGAGGGAAAGAAGCTGCTTGCCACCATTCCTCCCCTTTGCTCTGGCTGCTTTGCCGTTCGGCTGCCATTCCCCCCTTTGCTCTTGTTGCTTTGCTGTCTTCTGCCTCGGAGCCAGCCAAGTATGGACTGAAACCTCCACAAACTGTGAGCTAAATAAACCTTTCCTTCCTTCATTTTGGGCGTTGGGTACTTTGTCTCAGCAACGAGAGAAAAGTAACCAAGACACACCTATAATGTGAAAACCACAGGAGCTGACAGCTCTGAAAAATTACTACCACTGCTCCGTAACACCAATTTTTAAATATCTCCTTAGTACCACTTTAATTAATTTGAAATAAGTAGGTATTAACATTTCAGATTTTTTATTGTACATCATTCATTTTATGGTGGTAACATTCAACCTCAGCCAAACAATGACCGAACATTCAGACCCCGGGCATTCAGCTAAGGTGCACACTCGGTATATGTCAAGGACTGTCTGTGTCTCCTCCAGCTCTCACACTGAGGCCTCACCCGACATGATGACTGTGCTGCCTGGACTCGGGGCCTTGAGGGACCAGCAGGGTTACATGAGGTGATGACAGGACGGGAGATCTTATAAGGACAGATGGAGTCCATGGTCTGCCACATGCAGACACGACAAGGAGGTAGACAGGAAGAGGACACTACTGGAGCACAGCAGCCGGCACCTTCACCTTACACTTCCCAGCCTTCCTCCGGAACTGTGAGAAAGTGATGTCTGCTGAAAGACAGGGACACCAGAGCTCAGACAACCACAGGGAAGGCTGCTGGGAGGCGAGCAGGGCCCAAGGATGCTGTCTTCACACGAAACCCAACGAGTCTTCTTGAAACTCTGGGAGAAATCACTACGGATGCTAAGCAGGGGAGTGGCACTGACAGCTGTGGGGGAAACGGATCACACGAGGCCAAGGGCAGAGCGGGAGCCACAGAAGAGGCCACCAATGTCCTCCGCGGAGAAGGGCAGTGCCAGGACCTGGGTGATGGCGATGGAGGTGGAGCACGCATGGACTTCAGAATACGTAGTGGGGGACAAGGGATAAACGTGACCTGCTGACTGACAAATTTATCTACTTGCGTTTTTTATGTAATATTATCTACTTTCCCCAATTGCGTCACTACTGTAAAATCTTCCTCCATCTCCGTGGTGTCGGTTACTCCTGACTGTCAATTTGACTAGTAGACGGGGTTCTGAGCTGTAAGGGCAGGACGCTCACATGGTGCACCCACTGAGGGGTTCACAGCTTAAGCCAATCAGGAGGTGGGCTTAGCTGAAGTGTGACCTTGGGACTTTTCTGACCCCTGATCCCTTCCTGTCTAGCTCTTCCTATGTTCTCTGCTCCCCAGACACCAGGAAGCGAGCAGCTCTCCTTTGCTACCCTCTTCTGCCATGGTGTTTCTGCCTTGGAGCCAGCGGACTGCGCAGGAAAACCTTTCAACCTGTGAGCTAAAACACACCGCTCCTTCAGGCTGTGGATGTCAGGTATTTCTGTCCCAGAGATGGGAAAAGACGCCAGTGCCCCAGTGTCTCAGTGACATTGGGGCAGTTCTAAATCATTTATTATGTACTGTAAAACTTCTTTATATCTATAAGCTTTTGCTAATTTATATCCAAACAGAACATAAACAATGGCCACCTGTATATTCCAGAGAAGAAAGAAAAAAAATAGTGTTTCTTAAAGTGATGCAGTGCCCCTTCCTCCCCAGCTTCCTGCCCTTATGAGAAGCTGGGTGCTTGGCACACAAGGTCCAGCTGTGCAGGACTTTGAGCAGCCATCCTCAGGCCCAGCCCTTGTGGTGTGGGCCAGCGAAGACAGGCAGATGTCCACCTACACACTGAGCACCACTCATATTTCTAACAAAATGCATCCACTTCCTCGTGGTCAGAAGGGCTATCAATGACCACCACACGGGGCCATTTACAACCTGGCCCCTTATAGGAAAACCTTGTAAAGCTTCTGTACTAAACAGCCACTTGAGTCCAAGTAGTCACAGTTCAATAGAAACTACAGTGCTGGATGTTAGAGAAAGCAACACAGAAAGACTTCTGAAGACATACAGAGAATCTCACTAGCTCATGCCTGTAATCCCAGTACTCTGTCAGGCTGAGGCTGGATGACTGCTCAAGTCCAGTCTGGGCACCTTAGAAAGACACTAAGCTGGGGACTTGGCCCAGTGGCAGAGCACTCCCCAGACAAAGAACCTTACTAAACATTACAAAGATATATGAGCATGTACTTGAGAGACAGAGAGAGAGAGACAGAGACACAGAGAGAATGAACCTTAGAGAAGGCGTGTCTATAAAATGAACAGCGTCCCTCACTGAGAGCCAGTATCAGCCTTCTTGCTGACACTAAACTTCTTATAGGTGTAGGCAAAGACCAACTGCTTTCTTCTGCCACTGTCCACCGCTCATCCTCACTGCCTCACCCTTCCCTCTGCAGTTCTCATGTAACTGGTTCCTCCAGTCCTCCCTTCCCTCGGCTGGGCTGGCAAGGTTCTCACAGTCCCCTCCGACTGTCCACTGTCCCTTGTCAAGGACTGGGAGTCTTTCCCTTACAACTGCAGACTGAGTGCAGGGCTGTCACGAGTGCTACCTATATTTGTCTCTGTCTTTCTCAGTTCTGGTTGAACACGTGCCTGTATGCAATGCTTGAATAGCTCAGTCACCTCTTAATTTTATGACTTTTTAACTGCCTCCAGGGTGAGCAGGGTCACGTAGGATCTTCAGAGTTTCTGGCTAGAAAGAACATCTGGTCAGAGTGCTGGAAGACAAGTCATCTCTAAAACTCAAATTCCCTCTTCTCCAAAGGCCTGTCTGTGCTAGGTCAGCACAGACTGTAAAACCAGAACTGAACCTTCTGGTCTACCCATGGGTAGGGGTTCCACCTTTGCTGAATGCCACTGTTCCTTCTGCACCCTCACGGACACACACTACAGTCCAGTCCACCAGAAAAGCTCCATGAACCATACACCCCAAGCACTTGATGCTTCCTATAGCTTTGTTCACATGGAGCCTGAAACACTGTCATGCATAGCACTGACCTGTGTTTTGTAGGCTGTGGCACCACTAGCCTCAAGCTTTTGCAGAAGCCAAGAATCTCTGGGTTTTGCTCCCTTATCTGTAAAACACATGAGATGGTCAAATGATCCCTAGGTTTTCCTCTCTGTTGATTACATCAGGAAACTATGGTTTAAATACACCTATTTACTGTCAAGCCTCTGAGAGCATCACGTGTCAGTAATAAGTGCTTATATCCTCAAAGGTGGGTTTGCCACAGACTCTTCCGAGATCTGCCCAAGCGGGACAAAGCTGAGACCCTGGGGCTGTGGGCCTCACAGAGCATGAAGTCCGTCCTGCCTGTCTCTCTTGTTCTGACTCTCATGACAATTTTTCAAGCATGTGCTCATTACGCCTCTCATGCATGATGTCCTTTCCTATCATTGTGATATTATATTGGCTGGCAGCTTTATTTGGAGATACTTTTGTTCCTTGAGCCAAGTAATACAGATAGCCAAGAATGAGGTCATTCTATCCCCAAATTGCCACAGAGCTCCTCACAGGCGGCTGAGCGCCGTAATTTGATCAAGGTTAAGTACAATCCACTCTTCATCTTTTAACCTAAGTCTAAGTTCTCCAGCTTTCTATTTTAATCCCAGATTAATGGTTCCTGCTCATTTTACAAATGTCTACCAGTTGCCCTGCAGTCAATTCTCATTTATCCGCCTGTGGCTTATCCAAAGCATCAGGCTTTCTCTTCCTTCTGCCTCCAGCACTAAGTTCCAGGCCAGCTCCTTTAATTATGTGCCAAAGAAATACAAACTAAATCTAATATTAGCCTAATGAGAAAAGGCTATCTACTGCCAAAGATTCACATAATGCATCCCAAAGCCAAGTGCAGGCAATTACTCACTGTTTTAGACACTGGCATTGTTTCCCCTTTATATAATACAGCAATTAAGATTTGCTGGGCTTCTCTCTAAGGAGTAAAGAATACATGCAGCGTTTTAACCTCCTCCTTTGCCTAGTTGGCCAGGTTTTCAGTGTAACAGACTATATTTTCTCTCCAAATAAACAGATCATTTGTTCATTTAATGTCAGGGGAATAAAACATCCTGAATTCAGAGTTGTCAGATTTCAGTTTCATCTTCCTGCAGTTATGAGCCAGAAACTAAGTTTGGGAGAGTCATTTCAATGCTTGGGTTTCTCAGCTACAAAATGGAGATACAGATTTTAGAAATGAAAGGGATGAGGCAGAAATGCAAATGTGAGGGACATTTAAAGAGCTCTGACTCCTGGAGCTAGCATGATGGCAGCGAAACATAAAGATTATCAGCTTCATGAAAACTTAAGTTGAAAAAGTATAAAAAATATGGCAACATGGAGTTTCCTTAGAAGCCTCTAGAAAAATCAGTTCTGGAAATCAAGAATCTCAATTTCCTAATGCCGTGTTTAGGTTACTTTCAATGATATACCCCAGAATTCCCAAATGGGAAGCAGCCAGGATACTGCCTGCTGATGGGCTAATATTATTCCACAGCCGGAGTTGCCATGGAAACCCTGATTCCAACCATCAAAGCATTTAGGACACTACTTTCTAAACAGACTCCTGATTATTTTAACAACTTCTGCTTTTTATGACTGAAGCACATGTCCAGCCAGGACCAAGGACAAGGGTCAGAAAAAGTATCAACACAACTTCATCTTTCATCTTATTCCGACACCCAAAGAACTCCAGAAGTTTCTCCGGGTTAGATAGGCACTGACCAACAGAACTTTCTGCCACGATGTTCATGTTTATCCTGTCCCAGACATGTCCTAGATATATATGGTGACTCAATGCCTAAAATGTGTCTGGCACTGGCATAGAAATGATTTTTAAATTTGATTCAATTTTAATCAATTTAAATAGGCACATGTGGCCAATGGCTACCATACTGGCCAATGCCAATAGAAAGTAAGTTCATGCTTTTCACCTTGGCATTCAAACCCCACACAGCTAGGTCCAGCCAAGGGCTCCAGGCTTAATTTCCACAACACAAATCCTGACTGTAAGATACCACCTCTACTGCCACACGCTGGGCCGAGATGCTCAGGCCTCATTGCTCAGGATGCCTTCCATGCTTAGAGGAAGAACGGATGCATATGAATTCGCATGTATCAATTTGACCCACACTTCACACCACAGGACAGACTCTGCTCGTGCTGAAACCCTCCCTTGCAGTCTCACCCTTTACTCCCAGAGAGGTCAGGACAACCAACCTCAGGGCTGGGCCCTCCGGAGAGGGCCTGTCTCCCACAGGGTCACTTTTTTTGTGAACTGTTATGTGGAACTACACCTGGTCTGCAGGAGCTATGACTTGAAGAAGACTAGAATGGTGTGAACAATTGGCGGGACGAATGCTGTACCTTCTCTGTTTTCAGATATCCATGCCACATGTGTGGCAGCTGTACAGGCCCCACGGGGTGAAGGAGCAAAAGAAGTTGTGCCCTTGGATAACATCTGGGCTCCTGTGAGATAAAAATGCCATGTCCACTGTATCTTGCCTTGTACTGACCTGTAAAGCTAAGCAAGCATAGTTTCTGCAGCTTGAACTTCTAACCACAGCTGCTGGTACCACCGCATACTCTCTGTATGACTTTCCAAACACCCATGGCATTCAGCACCGAGGGTGGCATTTATCTTTCGCAGATTCACATTTCAACTGGATTCATTTTTTCAAGTAAGCTAAAGGCTGCCCAGTAATAAATCCTAAGTAGAGCTGGGCACTCTATTGGTTCTTCTTTGGTCAGTAAGAGCTGTGGGCAACTCCTGGCAAATAACTTCCTTCAGAATTAGGATTCTGAGTTTCTGGTGCAGCGGAGACCAGTGGTCTCTGAATCACTTTCTAAGAGAAACCAGAATTCTTTCTCCTAGAATGGATATAAACATGTATATAAGGGTGTGTGTATGTGTGTAATTTTTTAAATTGTGAAAGCAATACAAATTTCAGAGTCATTATGGTCAATTAAGCCCACTCAGGTTTTTCAGATTTCAGATTTAGATAATTCCCACGCAGGCTCTGCTACAAAAATCCTAGAAAATATATTTATACAAAGCCAAAATTCATATAAAGACAAGATTAAAATCAAGGAAGAGAAATCTCTAGTTGTCAGAAAATCACAGCAGAGAGGGGGCATAAAACTCCCCATGGACAAGGGAACCTGGAACAGGTGAAGTGCAAAGCACAACATGGTTGGAATCAAAGTGGCAAAACCCAAGAACCAAAGCAACTGGAGCCAGGTTGATCTGCATAACCAGTTGAAAGGAAACAACAGCTCCAAGTTGAGACATTAAGGCGACACCTGATCAAAGCCACCAAATCCTCCAGTTCAAGCGGAGACAAATGGCAAAGTACCTCATTACATGACGGCCACAGGGCGGCAAAGACTCCATGGCAGCTCCCTACTGTGGCAAATGAGCTTAACAGCAAGGATGAGAAGCTACAGGAAGAAATTCTGCACCCTGAAAGGCAGGATACCCACCCAGCAAACAAGAAAAGCCATAACTGAGCTAATAAAGTAAACAGGGAAAGCTGAAAAGGGCTTTAAATTAGATAGAACTGAAAGAATGCGGATCTTTAAAAATCCAAATAAAACAGAAATGCTGGAAGTGTAAGTTTCCCCCATAATCTCAACTCCAGATATAAACTGCTGCTGGAGGTATAAAGTCAATGTCACAGACACATAGAAGGATGTTTTTACATCAATGGAAACATAACACAATGTGGTACCCTGCCCCTCTGCTGCCCTCCCCATTAAAATACTACTCCGTACGTTTCCCCTGATGAATACATGCAGGTATCTTGTACTCTAAAGGAAAAGCTCTATTCCACCGCATGAATACATGCTACTTCTTGAGCCAGTGTCCTACGAGTGGACAGGAGGGCTACTTTCAATGTGTTCTTATTATAATCAGTGCTCTAGTAACCACTTTTCTAGAGCCATCTTTGTATATCTGATAATTTCCTTGGGACGACTTCCTAGAGAGGGATTCACTGAACTGAAATTGTACACATTCAGAATTTTAATAACTAGTAGCAAACTGTTCTCCAGAAAAGCTATAACAATTTACATTACTGAATGGTTTTAAATGCATGCACTTCCATCCAGAGAAAGTATAAGTGTGTCTGTGCAGGAAGAAAGCAAATTCACGTTGTCTAGGGAAGGCAACCTGCAGGGTGGGAGGAGACACTGCAGTCACTAACATAGGGTACTTCTGTCTGCCCTGGCAACAACTGCGACCATCTAGTTCTTCCTGAAAAAACAGGCAAATACTTTCTCTAAGCTTTACTAAAGGTTCTGGTCTGTTCACTGTTAAATAGGACATCAATGTGACAACCCCCACAATCTCTTTCTGACTTCGTTGTTGGGGGCTTTACTGTACACAGTGTGGACAGACCCAATCTGCTTTCCACCACGTGGTCTATTCCTGAGGAAAGACCCATGATAGGCTTGTACATTATCAGTGACAGACGGTACCAGCCAAGCAACTGGAAAGGACCCTGCCGATCAAGACAAAGGGCTAGGAAACAAAAATTCAGCATTTTTCTATGCAATCATGTTCAAAACAATCCAAAGTAATAAAACCATATCATATCCGAGTCCAAGTTTTATAGTATAAATTTTTACAAATAAAAATGATATAATCCAGAAATGTTTAAAGTAGAATTAAAATCAGATTAATATCAATAATTCATTTGTTTATTTTCCCACTCTGGTTTTTAATATTTTAAGCATATTTGGAAAAGATCCGACTCAGGCAAACTCTATTTTCCTAGTAAAAGAAAACCTGGGGACATTTTTTTCCTGCCTCTGTCCAGATGCCTGGACGTCTCAGCGTGGGCCACCAATTTCCAACAATGCTCCCAAACGAAAAGTCAACAGTCACCAACCAGCTTCCTCCAAGACACGATTTCTCTCCGCTAAAATGTCTGGAACAAAGGACCTGCAGTATCTTCCTTGCAAATTCCCCACACGCAACACACAGTGAATGTCACAAGATCTTAATTAAGCTACAACAGGGAAGCAATAATGGTGATTAGTCAAACTGTAGATAAAGCAAAAAAGATTCACGCTTTAATCTGGGAGCCATTATTCGGGGAAGAAGATGACGGATCAATTGACAACAGCAAAGTGCCCTTCCGAAATGAGGTTTCCATTGGGTGCTTACGCTTGCTTTTAGAGGGTCTCACACATTTACTCATTCAGCAAACATCTGAAGGGAAATTCTTACAGGGAAACACAAAGGGAGAAACAAAAGGCCACATGAAGATTAACTCCCTCAATTTCTAACAGACAAACTAAAACGGACATCCTCAGCACCATGCCTGAGACCCTCACTGATTTCTGAGAAAAACCCCTTGGTATCAGTTCTATCACAGCCCTTAAATGCAGCAGTCCTCCAAAGAATCACTACCAGCAGAAATCCAGAAACCCACATTTTGGTGTATTTTGCTAAGATATATTTTGTCATCATTAAAAAGGACTAAGTATCCTACAGGGAAATCCAGCAGTTTTAGCTTCCATTAACTAAGGCCTTGTGTATTACTGTCCACCTCTTAGGCTGGTTACAGGGACACAATAAGCCAGTATGTCAAGAGTCTTCCAAACAGTACCAATTGTAGATATCATAAAGTGTTAATTATTATAATTAACAGTATCTGTCAGCAGAAGTATTTCACACTCAAGATTTCACAAAATGTCCACTTCCTCGAGCACAAAATTCTGTGACCTGCTTAGCCTGGTTAAGTGGGTGGTATGATACTTTTACGATTCCTATTCTATAGATGAAGTCTGTGCAACTCAGACCCTGAGTTACAGGACTTGCCTGTCATTGTAAGTCTTTTAGTTCTATGCCTGTATCCCACAGCTCAGAGGTTCACGCTATGAGCTTGGCCACAAATGTGCTTCAATCTCATCCAAAGGGAAGGCAGCCCATTTTTCACCTATTATTAATTAGCGTAAAGACGATACAGCAGGATGAGTGAGAGCACCATCGGTTCCCTGAGGCGGGACCACAACCCCGTGCGGCCTCCGCCTTGACTAACAGGTTCATCACCCACCTTCGCCGTCTCCGCCTCGCCCTGCAGTCGCCTGGGGGTTCCTTTTTGATCTGGCACCTTCTGGAAACTTTTGTTCTTAATGGATTGAGAGTCCACACCTTCTCCTTCAATTTGTAGTTGAATCCCTTCAGCACGGGCAGGGTGGTCGATGCCCCGTGGACTCAGACCGCAGTGGAGAGCTGGGAGAGAGGAGCACACAGAACTCAGAAAGCAAACCCTAGAAAGACAGTCGGTAACAGAAAACACCTCAGCAGGCCCATGTGGAAGAACAGGCCTCTGTGAAAGGAGAGGGAGTGTGCCCACGGGAGGCAGGATGGCGAGGCGGGGCACGGGAGAGTGGGAAACCCCTAGCCTGGGGAACGATCTACGCAAACATCCAGGAAGTTGTTTGACTCTGAGTCAGTCATTAATCTCCAGACAAGAACACCTCATCCAGCAGCTCTGCTCCTGCCTCCACACATTCAATCCCTGTGGCTTCACTGATGCCTGTCGCTCCCTGACCCTCTGCATCGCCTCCACTCCTCAAACTCCACTCGCCCCACCACCTTGCACCCATCCAACCAGTGCTCACTGCCCACTGCCTATGTGCCACCGCAGGAGTACACCTGCAAATCGTGCACTTACCTAGCACAGGTGCTACCTTCAGAGAACGTACAACCTCACAGCAAAGGCAGACAGAAGAACAGTGCTTTTAAATCAGTTATCAGCGCCACAGGGACGAGAAAGGAAAACCAGAGTGGAAGACTCAAGGGAGTCAATCCCAGGGGCTTCGACATTTTTATCTTACTTTCCCCATATCCTCTAACATGAGTAGCCTACATATAATGTTCAACGCTCAAGTGGGACATGGTATGTATGCCTGTGAGCGCAGCCCTGTGGGAGGCTGAGGCAGGAAGACTGACAGTTGGGGCCCAGCCTGGGCAACTCAGTGACTTCATGAGACCCTGTCTCAAAATAAAAAATAAAATAAAAAGAGTTAGAGATATAACTTAGTGCAAAGGCCCCCAGTACCATCAAAAACAAACAAAAAAATCTAAAGTATTTTCCAGGGTATTTATCTGCCAAACATGTACTCCTCCTATATATCGAAGAAGGAGCAGTGAGTGTTGAGAACCACACATCACACCTAGACAACGCCTGTGAGCGTGTGTGCGCACGCGGGAGATGTATGTCTTCTGAGGTCACTGACAGTGAACTGTCGCGTCTGCGACCTCTGTCCCTTTAACTTTAAACTCCCATTCTCAGCCCCTTTCCTCTAGACCCAGGATATAAGGTCAGATCCCTGACTGCTCCCCGACCTCCTCAGGAGCCCAACTCACTGAGCGACAGCTTCCCCCTCGCAGCACCCTTCCCCAGCCTACTGCTGCAACTCTGAAAGTTTGCCCTTTACTCCACACCCCTCCCAGGCCACACTTGCTTCTCCTTTGCCTGTGTTTTTATAAAAAACATATTTTATAGGAAAGTTTATATGGGAATAGGCTTCCCAGAAATTGAGGAGAGGTGTTTTCTTTGCATTCTCCACTTGTCTTTAACAGGTACCATCTAATCCCACGGCTTTTGATACAGTCAACACACCAGTAACACTCAAATTTCAGTTCCTGCTAAGACAGACCTCTGATAAGAATCAGTCATAAGTAAACTTTCAGCTCAACATCTCAATTTCAATGCAAATCAGATGCCTCAAACTTAAGATGCCCAAAGTTGGACTTCTGTTTTCCTACAAAAAGTGTTTGCTTCGTCAATAGTAATTATCCAACAAATACGTCTAAAAAATCCCAACAAATATGATATAAAAAATGAATTGTACAGATATCCACATGCAGGTGATCTTATTTCTACCATAAAAACATGAGTTAAGAATTTTTCTTCTCCTAGTCTCTAAACTGCCTAAAACCAAACACCTGTCTATTTCTTGATACCTGGTAAGCACTTAACATGTATTAGTCCACATGTCCTCCTGTAGGCTTTGTTCAAAATCTCAAATAACCTACATTAAAAACTCTGTGAGACATAATTATAGTCACTTGTTAGATAACGATATGAAACTCAAAAGGGTTATGGTCCAAAAGGTCACACTACAGAAGGTCATAAAGATTGTGGATCATTTAGGATATACACAATTTCAATTAAAGATAAACAAATACAAACTGAGTTAAATAATAAGGAAACACATCAGCTTCTACCACAGGACACTTAGTCATGGTTTAAGTGCAGAGTTCACTAATTTTATAGCTCAGCAGTGTCACAAAAGACCTTGATTTTCTTTTCCTCTCTCTATGCTGCATCCATGGTACCATCTTCACCCTACACCTGGGTCGCCCTGCAGTACCTGGAGCCAGAAGCCCTCGGTTTTCTTCTTGCAGTACAGAGAACTTCATTGGCTGTAGTTCTCCTTTCCTCAAGCCTCCTCCAAATTCTCTGCTTTCCTCGCTGGCCAGGAGGGAATCACACGCCCACTACTAAACTAAAACCCTGGCTGTGAAGACACACTGAGCCTCACACCAACTGACTTCCAGCTAACGTCAACCCCGAAACCCCACCACTGCTGCTCAACAAGGCAGGGGGACACAACAGACACTGGGGAACCCAGCATAATGCCCAATGGGAAGCGAGCATAGCTGCCAAAGCCTGTGGAGCGTGAGGACAATGACTGCTAACACAAATCAACTTCTCCAAAACACAGCCTGCTTACAATGACTACTGCATTAAATATACTAAAATTGTGATTATCTTTGAAAAGGTGAGCTTCTGTAGGGAGACGAGACTGACACGGGATGGGTTTAGGCATTCATAAAGAAAGGGAAAATGTACTACTGTTTGGCTCCTTCTCTGCAGTAGGGTGCCCTGCTGCTGCCTGCCTTGCACCCCTAGACGTGCCCCTGAGATGCTGGAAGCTGCCAGCTCCTCCCGTTCCCTTCCGGCCACGTCTCACTGCATCCGACTCTCACGCTTCCTTCACCTCTGCTCACGCCGGTCCCTCTAGAAGAAAAACGTTCTGCGCCACCTGTGCATCACTGTGCACCGCCACCAGCAAAGGCCCTACTTTCCAGTGTGCAGGAAAGTAGGTTTTTGCACATGGAAAAAAAAGATGGCACCTTCAAAATGGCATCTCAAAACAATCCTTGAAGATAAATATATTTGCAGTGAAATTTTTCCCGATTACATTTTTTTAAAGAGCAAGGTTTATAAAGTCCGTTCAGGGTTGTAATGCATCCTTTTGGAGAACTGGATGTTAAGATACTCAAATTAAATAGAAGTAACAGTGGAAGCACTTCAGGTAAAGGCCCCACGTTGCCTCCGTGTCAGCTCAATAACTGGAGTCTGTCAGGCACAGGCCTGGCTGGGAAGACCAGGGACATGTGGAGAAGGTCTTAATGGGAGCAGCCCATTACATTGAGTAAATAACATGACTAAAAACAAGACAGGGTAGTGACGAAGACAGAGAAGAGAAGGCAAATCGGGGAACCTTTTACATGATGAGTAAAGAGATGAAGGTCATCCCTTATAAGAACCTACTGCAAAGGTGCTTTGTTTATAAATATTGGGGACATGAAATTTCAGCAAAAACAAAGCCCAGCCTGTCAGAAATAGTTTTAAGTAAATAAGTCCAAGTACAAAAATCTAAATCAATGACTGGCTTTGCAGTCAAGGAGGGACCAGCTAGGGAGGATTAAAATACTTGTGCGATGAATAAAGGCTACGTGTGCAGAAAGTCAAAAACAGTATGCTGCCTCCTCTGTATAGATGCCTTACATTCTGAACACAAGTATCTACTAGCAGGAAAAGGCTGCCTTCTGATTTAAGCCACGAGGGTACAGACAGAGACTTCTGGTTCATTCTGCAGGTCAACACATTTCTTAAGTGCCTGTCATGTGCCAGTTTCCAGACCAGTGAGCGGAGACGATGGCCAGAATGAGAGATAGACCTGCCCCAAGAGCGCACAGCTACAGCAGCAGAGGCAGACAGATCGGCTGGGCGACAGTCCCAATACCTTCCCCTTTTCTTTAACAGTACTGGGGACTGAACTCAAGGCCTTGGCACTGAGTTCTAGCCCAAGCCCTTTTCCTATTTTCCGTTTTTTTTAATTTTGACACAAGGTCTCACTAGGTGGCTAAACTGCCCAAGCTGGCTCAAACTTGAGATCCTCTCTCCTCAGCCTCCCAGAGTGCGAGGATTAGAGGCTCGTACCACCATGCCTAGCTCACGCCCAACGTTTTCTGAGGATGATGAAACCCCTGGGTAGGAGAGTGTGCATGCAGCAGAACCAAAGCATTCTTGCTCTGCTAGCCAGAGACTCCTGGCCAGCTTTCTGAAGGCAGAGTCTACGCTGACATACACAGTGTGCATTAGGTACCCAACGAGGAGGTAGAACTGGGATACTGTAGACCTTTCTAGGAGGAGAGACCAGCACGAACAGATGTGAAGAACATGGCAGACTCTGGTCTGATGGGGAAGGGATGGGAGAAAAAGGGAAGTCATGGACAAAAAGAACAGAGGTAATGGTAAGTCAAAAGGTCAAAACAACTCAAATGTCCATGGGTGGATGAATGCAGAAATGTGATATATATATTCAGTGAAGTATTTTTCAGCCCTAAACGGGAAGGCCACCCTGATGTACACAACGCAGATAACACTGAAGACATGCTAAGTGAAACAAGCCAGGCACAAAAGGACAGATACAGCATGACTCCACCTTACAACAGTGCTTGCCCCACGGCTGGCAGAGAGAGAGTGAAGAGCTCCTGGGACCTACATGTGCACCACTTGGTTTGGGACAGTGAAAACCTTTTGGTGATGGTCACACAATATGACTGTACTAAATGGCACTACATCGTACTCTTCAAAGTGCATGAAACAACATCACATGTATTTTCACCACAGTAAGGTAAAACTTAAAAGCAAAATACCCCACTTCTTATTTTAAGCCCCTACGCTGTCCCAACAGGAAAGAGAAATTCTTAAAATAGTTTTATTAAAAGGTGGCAGTTTGTCAATAATCCCATTGTGATTTTCAGCTAGAACACAGTATTTTGTTGTTATTGATTCCTTTTACATGCACAGTAAAGAGCAGTAATGACAGTAAAAGAGCAGATTCCTTCAGAATTCTCCTGGAAAGGAAATTTCCTCCCAAAGCCCCCAGGCTGCTGGACAGAAGAGAGCCTGACCCACCCACCCAGGTCTGACCCCAGAGGGATCTGCACTGATGTGGCCCAGGTTCCAGGAACAGACTCTAAGGAAGTACTAATCCTCCTTTTGTTTCCTCACAGTGATGCTGGAAGAGCCCAGGGGTGCACCGGCATGCCAACACCCATCCTACAGGACAAATGGATCTGCTTCTCCAAGAAGTCACTCAATGTCCCGGTCCTTCCTATCCTCAGCCACGTCCCCCTCGCAAGACAAAGGATGGAGCCTTGCTCAAGTTCAATGTTCCTACATCCTGATAAAGCTTTGACCTAAGTAGAGACAGTGTACAACGGCTTCCCAGTAGACTCTTAGGATGATCCGGCTAAGTACTGGACTGACAGCACCTCCAAAATCTACCAGGTGGAAATTTCTGGGAGCTCCCTGAAATGTTTTGTACTTCTGTGCTTTGACAAAACAGATCTTTTTCATAATATACTCTTCCCTTCCATTATTTGCATAGATAACCCTTTCAGGAAATATTAATTTTCCCTTATTTCCACCAGAGCTTTAACTGATCCTGCATCCAATATATCCTCCTAACCAATGTTGACAATTCACTTTTTTCTTATTAGAAAATCCATACGTGTCTCTATGTGTACACCATGAATTGCAAATACTTAATCCTATGTCAGCCTTGTCTATGAATAGGAGCCCCAGAAGCGACTGACTGCTTCCTACTGCACTTTAAAAACTAAGCGTCTAGTCAAGTAACCAACTTCTAGTAGGTACTCAATCATAGCAATAGTGTGAGTGTAGCTATGACAGACACTCATTCAATTTTACTCATTGCTACTGTCTTCCTATTAATTACCTGTATCTTTATCAGAAAAGTAAAGACAGCGCTTCCCATCTAACTGTGCAATTAACCAAAAATACATTAAAATCGCAGGACCATAATGCTGTCCCAAAACTACCGATTTACTTGACTGCCAACTTCAGAGCAGAGACCGTCTTAATCCTTTGTGTATCTGCAAAGCCTAAACAGCTGTACATACTCAGCACCCAGTAAATGTTGCTAAATGAATCATTTAAAAACAAAAATATTCTAATTCCCATCATTAATGATTAGAACTACAATAAGATGGTTTACAATTTCATGTATGTCTTGCTTCAAGTTGGTGATGAAGTTCTGCAGCTCAGGGCCCTTCTTTTCCACTCCTCATATAAGGAGATACGTAGCAGACACTCTTCAAATATGGATTAATTAAGGAGGTGACTCATTACCTCCTATACTCAAATTCCCCAGAGGTGGCCCCTAGAAGTCACCTCAGTAATCTCTGCAGCAACACTCCTAGTCACAATGCATTCCCAACACTCCCCTCTTTCCCATTTCCTACAAACAGGCTACAAAGCTATATACTTAATTTCCCAGCCGCCCTTGCAGCTACAAGTGGCTGGGCAGAGATTCTTTCCTAGTGGACACAAGCAGAAGTCTGATGGGAGAGGTTATATGGACTGACAAATGGAGGGAGATGTTGATGCTACCTTGCTCTTCTCTCTGCCCAGAATACAGATGTGACATGTGGAGTAGCTACAAATATCCTGGGACCACAGGGCTGTAAACTTTGGGGGAGGTCAAAAGACACACAGCCACATTGGTTCTGCCATCAATGGGCTCCTCAGTCTTTACCCTTAATTGCCCACCTTTGGTCTCCACACAATGAAAGAAAAGTAATAATCACCTGCTGATGAAGTTACTTCTATAACTTTCAAATGAACCATTGAAAAATGACACAAGATTCCAATTTAACCAGTAACATAGGATTGCTAAGCTCTTCAGAAAGGATGAAAAAAAAGAAAATTTATATCCTGGGAAAATATTCTGGTCCAGGTTTCATAACTCCCATTATGACTTAGAAGTCGGATTATTATTAGCATAGCAAGGAAAACATACACCAAGAACACATGTTGACCAAGATATGTGTTATCAGTCAATCGAGATAATCTGGTGAAGATCTACGGGCAAAACTCTTTTACTCAGCTGGGTGCCTTCTGGTGTGGATCACCCATGAAAACTTCCACATGACTGAGTGGGAATGTGTTCACTGATGTCCCCACATGGAAACACACCAAGTGTGTGAGCAATGGTTATCTCGGGAACACAGGCCTGGGTCTGGCTCACAGAGGACAGCACTGTGTCTCCTTAGGCAAGAGATCCTTTCCTGCCAACATCTGCCAGGATGAGGTCCACAAAGGATGAGTCATTGGCCGAATCCAGCCTGTGTTCTTTCCACATGGGTGTGACCCAAGGACAGTTTTTACATTTTAATATGACTGGGATAAACAAAAAGGAGAATATTTTGTGACACATGACCATTACACAAAACTCAAGTTTGAATGTCTCTGAACACAGCACACGTATGTGCGTGTACATGTGCATACTCAGAATGAACCCAGGGTCTCTGCACTGATCCGCATCCCTGTCCCCTTTTATTTTATTTTGACAGAGTCTCACTAAGTTGCCCAGCCTGGGTTACAACTTGAGATCCTCCTGCCTCAGCTTCCCAGGGTGCTGGGATTACAGGCATGTGCCACTGCATCAGGCTCACAAAGTTTTACTGGAACACAGATGTGCTTATTTATTTATATTTTTCCTGCCTATGCTTTCGTAGCACAATAGCAGATATAAGTACTTGTGACAGAGACGATGTGACCTTCAAAGACTGAAACATTCACCAGCTGGCCCTTTATAGAAAACACTGGCTGGCCCTTGCTCTAGAGCAGAGTACAGTCACCTCCTGGAGGACACGAGAGTCTGAGAGGTGCAGTTCCCTCCACCCTGACAGCAAGAAGAACTCAGGGGTCTTTGCAGAACCCGCCTGATTTATTCCACACACCGCCCACTTCCAGGAAACAGCAATGAGCTCAACAATATTTATCATTTGGTCAGGCTATGAGGCACTAAAATATGATTTCCAAGCCTTTCCCTTGTCAGCTACATGTGGTTCTCCATAAACATGCTGAAGCTCAAATTTGTAAGTGTGGGTGTGTGTCTTTTCCTCCCTATCAAACAGTAGGGTTAAAATACAAATTCCCAGATGTGTAATGCTGCAGCTTTAAAAGATAAGCCTGTCCATCCCCAAGAAGTCTAAGCAACCAGTAATAAATACATGGCTTCCCTTCTCTATGTCAAGACTGGAGGGAAGGAACTCGTTTCTTCAGTGAAATGACAGGGGAAGAGAGAACGTGGAAGGCAAAGGACTAAACCCACAACACACACCCGTTGTCCTCAGAAGTCTGGTGGCCCTGATGACAACGGTGCGGCCACTGGAACTCAGCCCAGATGACTGTCTTTCCCCACCAGATGTTGTGACCACATGTAGCTGTGTCAGGACATTGTGTCCCCTGAGGCACATGATACATACGCACTCTGGTTTGCCTGTCTAGAGAGACAATTTCATCTTTGTAAAATAGTTTACTGTAAGGGAATGTGTTTCCCCCCAAAATACTTCACTGTAATCACAACATCAAACATTCATTCATCCTACCTATAGTGTCTGGACTACACAAGCTAAACAGAGTAGATATTTAAAGGGTGCTTAACTTACATATTTCAGCATCAGTAGAGAGAGGAAAACCTTCCCATAAATCTCTGAGGAACATGCATATTAACTCTAATGAAGAGAAGACAAGGGCAGACAGACACAAAGGGAGAAGATTCAGAGATCAGATTGTCGTCGGTGCTCTACATTGACTTTTAAAACATTTAAAACCTTGATACCAAAAGAAACACATTTCATCTTGTGAGTCAGTGTCTGAGTACACCTGCATCTACAGACAGCCAATAAACTAGTCATTTTATGAATAAGACTTCCCTTTAGTACATGTGACCTACCCTGGCTTTTTCTCACACAATCCCAAGAAGTAAAAATAAAAATAATGGGAGAATAGATAGGGCAGGTGTCAGTAGACCAAACAGCAGATAGAAGCCAGACCATCAAAAGACCTTGGGACTGCAGGAATGACATGCACCTGAGTTCCCTGGGCTTTCTCTTTGTCCCACACACTCCAGATTTGGAGCTGAAGAAGCCAACAACCTGGAAATGCCAATACACACAGGCAAAAAGCAAGACACAACAAAACCCTGCTCTCCCTAGCCGAGGGGCCAGGGAAGGGTCAGCCTAGAAGGACGGAACTTCTACTGACAATAACTGCTTCACTCAAACATTACAGAAGAATGTGACCCTAACATCCATGCTCACAAGGCTGGATTTCCACACTCCAGAGCCTGTAAGAAGGCACTCAAGGAGGTAGTGTCAGGGGGCCAAGGACAGAGCTCAGACTTTCACACCCATCCAATGCTAATCAGGCCACCTGCCCATCACCCTATCAACTGAGAACATGGGACACTGTTTGCCTCTGCCTCTCTCCCCTGTGAGGCAAGATGACGTGCGTGAGCCCTCTTTCCTGGGGTGGGGAGAGTCAGGACTCTCAGCATCACGCTGCCATAAGGAACAGGCCCTACCTCTCATGTTCAACTGAGGTCAAGTCAGGAACCTGGGCTGTTATCTCTACCTGGTAGCAGGTAAGTGGTGTCCCCTCTTTTCCCTGGCTAGAGTGATGTTAAAGAAACCCAACAAAAACAGAGGATTTAAATAAAATCCAGTTTCATATTATAAGGTGAAATATCTGAGTTTCAATCAAAAAATCACCCAAACCCCAAAACCAGAAAAATTTCAAAATGAATGAAAGAAGACAATCCAATCCAACATCAAGGTGACAGAGATGCAGAATTATCTGACAGGGATTTTAAAGCGGCAACACTACAAATGTTTAGATGCACAATTATATCTGACACAAATAGACAGCTTCAGCAAAGAAACAATGTATTGGCAAAGAAACATTAAGAACAAAGATGCAAGTGTTACAACTGAAAACTGTAAGTAAAATAAAAGAATCAGTGGAGGGGCTCGGTAGCAGAATGGATAGAGGGCACTTTCTTGGGAAGGGAACTGTTCTATAGTGTTACATAATACTGCACAATACAAGTATAAATGTTCTACAACATCATGTAAGTAAAAACTCATGGAATACTGAATATACTTGCTTTTTGTCGTTTACAAATTAACCTAAAATGTAATACAACAGAATTAAACAGACACTAAATGTACTTGCTTCGTAGAAAGAGTTTACAAATGACTGTTTTCAGTCATTCTCTCTCTCTCCCATTCAACACATACCAATTTAAATTCAAGTTCTACCACTTCCTTGCTATATGTGTTTTTTTAAAAGGGTTTCGTTAAGTAGTTCAAGCTGGTCTTGAACTCATTATGTAACCCAGGCTGGTCTGAAACTCACAGCAATCCTCCTGTCTCAGCCTCATGAGGGCTGGGATTACAGGCCATCACTCCTAGCACTGTCATATGTATTTAAGCACAGGCAAATTATATGACTTCCCTGTAAAATGGCAAAAATGATAATGTCCTAGATTTTACCCTCACATTATTAACATGTTAAAACAAAATACATCTAAGACACTTGCCACCTGTCAGGTATATAGGGACCATCAATCTTCCATCAGCATTCCATTGCCTTCCTCCCACAGTGGAGAAACATCAGACACTAACAATTTTAACAGCTTTTAAAAAATAAAATACTACGTACTTTTAAAGGACAAATGTAGGATACACTTAAAAACAGCAATTCCAAGTGAAAAAGACAAACTAATATGAAATTTAGTTGAAAACCAAGAAGGAAAAAGAACAGCTTTTAAAACATATAAGCCACCTTTGTGAGAACTGGGGAATGAGTTTATAAATAAAGAAATCTATCTGACCTACAACGCAGAGCCTACTGCCAACCCAGCTGCATTTTCCGTCAAACTAAGGTAAAGAAAAAAGTGAATCTCATCCTGGAGGAAGTCTGCACAGCGGAGTCTGGTATTACAGGAAGCACAGAGTCAGTCTTCGTAATTAACATACACAGAGGACTTCGCATCACTACGGCTAAAACGTACTTTAAAAAGGGAAAGATCCTCAGGTGTTGAGCAACACATTCAAGGCCACCATGAAAATGGCCGAGAAGTAAGGAGCAACAGCTCTACTTCACAGCAGTTGACCTCTCAGTTAACTATATTTAAGTACAATATACATGTATTCCCCCAGTTGCACTAGCCACACTGCAGTAGCACCCTGAAGTCATGGACACTGCACTGGACAGCACAGGTCATGAAACATTTGCAACATCATAAAAAGTGCTAGTAGAAAGGGCATGTTTGAAGGTCATCAGTGTCTTTCTCCCCAGTGTTAAAGTTGGATGAATGCGCTTTGTAAATAGTACTTTAAAAAAAAAAAAAAAAAAAAGAGTAAACTAGAAAGTTAGGTCAGAAAATTATTTCAGAAAATGATTACTTTTATAATTGTTTCACTGTTTTCAATGATGTGAGAAATTATACCTACACTATGGAGCGAATAAAAAAACAACAACAATGAAATGATAAGAGATTTTAGAAAACTTTTAGCTCTTTGAGAATGATCAGGCTTTCCATGTCTGTTGCGCTTTGATACACTTTCCAGACACCGTTTTTTAAAGGCAAGTAACTTCCTGTTTTGTTATTTTAGACAACTGTCAGATCTTTGAATAATCTATTCCCCAACCTGGTTACCTCTGTGTCACAAATCACAGTTATTTTCCTGTTACAAGCTTTTAGAGACCCAAGATTATCTCTGAGGGGGTTTAGAGATAAATTGGGATTCAGAGATAAATCAGCTCCGGTAGAGCTCAGCGTCTACTAAAATAGTGGCTCCCAAATGCCCGCCCAGAAAGGAGAGAAATACGGGATGAAGCTTTCATTGGTCTTCGGTGAAATCAAAGAGCAGGCAGTGAGTGTTCTATTCAGGGTAAAAGTCTACTCTGGTCCAATACTGTAGCATCTGTCCTTCATTTCTGGCATTAACTGTCTATCCTTATGAAGTTCCAAGAAAGATAGCAAGTTATGTATATGTATGCGACTTTTAATCTATAAAAACTAAAAGGCTGGTTACTTCTGTGTAACTGACCCAAAAAGAAGCTGCCCACCGGTTATGTAACAGATAATACAGGGAAAGAGAAAGTAATGATGAGAATGCCAAATTCAGAAAGGCAGTGATTACTTCCAAGCCCAGACAATGAGGAAAGACTTCACAGGAACCTAGTATCTGGGTGAATCTGAAGACAACAAGCTTCCATGCACAGGTCAGGGCACAGTATCTGAGCAAATGAGCTTCTTTAAAACAAAGCTCAGATTAGGGAAGGTCAAGACATTAAAAGGAGCAAATAACATGAAACTCCAAGTACATGAAAAAAATATCATGGGGGTTGCTGGCATGCTCTTGCCAGGCATGCACAAGGCCTTGGGTAGAAGCCCTAGCAGTACAAAAAAGGAAATCATAGAGAGAAGACAGGAATATAATGTGGCTGCCATTACAATGAGCAAGTGGGACCTTGGACATTGGCACAAGAAGTTTGGAATGCTTTTTCATTGAACGATTATATGATCTGTGTGAAGGTGGTGTGTCAACTTGATGGGCTTTGGGATAAAGTTTCTGCCTTAGAGACTGCCATACAGGGACTGAATCCTCTGAAATAAGGAGCCAAGTTAAAACTTCTCCTTTAAATCATGGGTGTTGGGCATTGTGTCCCAGCCACAGGAAAGCTGACTAATACACAGTTTCAAGCAAAAAGAATCTTACTTAGCTCACCTTGTTTCAGTAATATGGATGAATAAACACCCAGTAATAATACTCACTTTCAATGTGTTGATACAAGAGGATCCTTCAAGATGTAGTTCGCCTCCTTAAAAGCCTCTTGCCTAAAGCTGAGGGTATACTTTATGACAGAGCCTCTGCTTAGCAGGGGTTGGATCCCAGCAACACCAAACAACAACATTCCATACTTAACATTCCTTACTCTGAACTCCCAAAGTACTTACCCACATTACTCAGGGCAGTACATTACCACTTCTCAAAAGTCACTACCACGAAGTTACACTTTCAATAAACTGCATTTTTGTGAATTAACACCAGGCCCATCCAAGAAGGTAAGTGATTACTACCAACACACACCCCAAAGCCCTTATGGTCCCACTGAAGTCCTACAACAGGGTGCTGGTGGGCATGCATCCAATGGATACCTGAACCATAACTGTGCACACTGCTCTAAGAGATAACTAAAGAGACAAAATCACAAGCGAACAACAGAACGCATGACTGGGTACTTAAGAAAGGATTTATGTTCCTACTTAGTCTTTCAAATCAGACAACGCTTCTAAAATACGCTACCAGTTTCCTCATTGGTCTGTACATTCTTGGCTGGTATACAAAAACAAAACAACCAAAGTCTAGAGGATCTGCTCTGAAAGAATAGCAATTCATTTTATGGTGGTGTAAATTATTTCTAAGGATGCTTCTAGTCACTTCTCAATATGATAGCCATTAAAACATTGTAAACACCAACTGTTACTGCTTAACTATCTCCTTAAGATTAGAGAGGAGGGGGGAAATCAAGAATACACAGCTCAGATCAGAGAAAGTCTTTCCGCCCAGACATTTGCCTCCTTGGCTGCTGCTGCTCTGAAATGCCACGAGGAAGAAAGCACTGTTTCAGTCCTGCTTTGCTCGACCTTCTATCTTCAACCAGCCCATAAGTCAATCAACAGGCTTCCATGCTGTCCTATTCAACGATCTTCCCTCAACCCTCCTGTTAATTTACTAACAAACCCTTCCCTTCTTTCTGTCCTCCTCCACAGCAAAATTGTTCAAAGTGCACTATTGTTTAACGTGTAAACAGACCTACACAGGTGCTTTTGCAAGCATTCTGCACGGCAGCACTGACCGAATGGCTATGCACTCACCTTCCTTTGGGGCAGAGCGTGTATCCTTTCACAGTGACTTTGGCCTCGGCTGGGACTTAGTCAGTGGACAGTGGACAAGAGAGCGGGGATGCTAAACCAGCTCATGTGTTTGTGCAGCCTCTTGTGCATTTGTGACAGTGAGAACAGCACAGAGCACTGCTGTCCCTTCAACCAGGATGGGGCACAGTAAAGCTGACCAACCAGTAGATTCGCTCCCAGCTAACCAGGAGACTATAAATCCCAACCTAAGTGTGTCGCTGTAACCTCTTCAGACTGCAAAACAATGTGCTCCCCAGCAGTAGCTAATACACACGCCAAGATCATTTAAATTCTAGATAGATCTATTAGGATCCCATTTTACAGTTGAACAAACTGAGACAAAGAAGTAAATGGTCAACTCACATGCCAACAAGAGACAGCGGCCAAGCTCAGAGCCAACAAGAGCCCCTCATCTCTTGGTTCCAGAGAACATGATCCATCTGCTATCCAACTCCCACTCTCCTCCAGGTCTCCTGGACCCTGGCTCTTCCACTGCGACTGCTGCCACTAATGACCCCTTAATCATGGGCCCCAGAAAAGGCTTTAGGCTTCAGCCTTCCTGGTGTCTCCCCACAGTGGGAATTATTGATCTCTGGCAATCTCCACACGCTCTCTCCCTTGGCCCTGGACACCTTACCTTTATTGGCTGACCTCTTCCTTCTGTTACCTCCCAGACTTCTTTTGTTTGTTTGTTTGGTTTTTAATGGAGGAAGAGTTTATTTAGCTCACAGTTTGTAGCTTTCAGTCCACAGTCAGCGGGTTCCAAGGCAGGGTGGCAGATGGCAGAGGAACAAGAGTTCATGGTGGTGGAAGATAGCAAAACCAACAAGAGAGCAGAGAGAGGACAAGCCCTCCCAGACTTCTTTATTTATTCTCTTTTCCCTGTGATTCCTGCACCCCTACTCTCCTTTCTTCTATCAACCTGGCAGCCCACTGCTTCTTTCTTCCCTTTCTTACTGTGTACCTTTTGTTTGACCAGAACTTTCCTAGACACTGGAGAGTCATTAGGAGAGTAAGTGGGGTGCAGTGCATGCTCACAGAAGAGGAGAACCCAACAGAAAAGACAATCATCAAGCAGAATACAGCTTATAAGCGTGCACACAGCACTGACGGGCCTCGGTGTGGTGGGAGGAGGGGCCGGGATGGAAAGAGCCCCACCTTGCCTGGGGCCCAGCAAAGCCTTCCTAACAACACACAGGAATCCACTGGGCCCAGTCAACCAAGCGGAGGGAATCACGTATGCAAACCATGGAGCTGGAGAGACAGTGACACATTCAAAGAAGGAACGGAAAGCCCTGCGCATGTGCGGGGAACAGAGGCCACAGGACTCGTGCCGGACAAGGCTGGAGAGGGTGGCAGGCAGAGACCCACAAGACCCCGAGAGGATCTGCTCTTTATTTTAGGACCAGTGAAGATTTCTTAAAACTCAGTTTCCAGGAGAAGTCTTCCCATCTCATCCAGTTGCTCTTTTAGGGTCTTTCTAGATCAATGTAAGCACACACCATTATAAAAATGTACTACAGTGCAATTTTTATTTACGACCAAACACCACTACTGACCTCCTCACCCACAAAAACTGACAGCTCTTAGTGCCTAGCTTCTGGTGATGTCAGTAAATTTACAGACACAGACTTTGGATGGAAAGACCCAGGCACTTGGAACACGTGACCTAGAAATTTCAGAGACAGGATAAGAGAAAAAGTTCTAAAGCAAGGGAAGTAATCTACTATAGCCATGCCTAGCACAGAGCAAATCCTGAATCCAGGCCTTCAGGCAGCAGAAGTGACTACGGGACACAGCTGCAGGAAGCTGATGCAAGAAAAGGCGGCTCTGCCCGCTGACACTAAATGAGATCAGCAGCGGGCACTTCCTCAGCCATCAGCCACTGGCACAGCAGACTCCCTGCCATCCCAGGCTCCACTTAAACAACAGCTCCTCAGCACGAGTGTTCCTGACCACACAGTCTAAATCACATCCCAGGAAACCAGCACCCATGATTCTCCTCTGGTTCCCTATGTGGCACTTGGTTCTCTGATAGCAAACACATGTGTGAAAACAGGGGCCATGCCAGGGTTACAACCCAGCACTGACCAAGGGCAGGACCTGGACAGCACTCAGTAGAACAGATAAATACATGGGAATGGGAATTCATACACAGCCTCCTATACTTTTCTATGTTTCTCTCTGCAAGGCTGTTTCAGATATTTCTGTTTAAAAGGGACCTTTTACACTTGTAACTGTATGCAGGTTTTCTATCAGTGTGTACCTCCGTATTTTCCTAGCTTACATTATAAAATCAAAGGATCCACATCTCTTATGGACTGAGTTGTACACTCTCCCCCAGTCTTATGTTGAAACACAAGCCCCCAAGGTAACCATTTTTGGAGACAAGGCCTTTAAAGAGGTAATTAAGATTAAACGAGGTCATGAGGGTGGACACCTAATCCAATATAATGGGTGTGCTTTTTATGTTGTTTTGCTTTGCAATGTTAGAGATAAAACTGAGGGGCACTCTACCGCTGAACTACATCCCCAGTTGTTGTTTACTTTTTGAGACAGAATCTCATTAAGTTATCCGTTCTAGTCCTGAACTTGCAAACCTCCTGCCTCAGATTTCAAAGTACAGTACCTGGTAGTACAGGTGTGACCACAACACCTGGAATGATGTCTGTTTTTATAAGAAGAGAGATACCAGGGTAGACAGGAGGAAGCGGGGCAGGAAGGGAAGGAGAGAATGAAGGGAGAGAAGGAGGAGGATGTGACTGGTTATCCACAAGCCAAGGAGAAGAGGACATGGATGATATCAAACCTGCTGACAGCTGGATCTCCAAGTGACACAATTAGAAACTCAGATCAACCCTTTCCCAGGGTTAGATCTACACACAGGCTTCTCAGGTAAGGAATCCAATAAATAGCCTTGCTGTATTTAGGCCTGGTGCGGCTGGGTTGGAGTTTGAGAGACCTGGAATTCATATTGCATATATCATGTCACATACACAAAAGCTAGGCTGTAATGACTGGAAGGGTCTTCAAATGTCAGTAAAGCATGCGGACTTCCTATTTTTGGGTGTTAGGTAAAGCACTTGGATTTCAGGCAGTGGTCCAGGAGGGTGTCCCTGAGGGGTTTTAAGTGAGCAAATTGGTGTTTCAAGCTTTTAAGACATGAAGTCAGGCCTGGTGGTATATGCCTGTAATCCCAGCACTCTGACAAGCTGTAGCAAGAGGATCCAAGTTTGAGCCCAGTCTGGGCAAATTAGGGAATGAGAAAGACCCTGTTTCAAAATTGTAAAAATATAGAAAGGGCTGAGATGAGGGCCTGGGTTCAGTCCTCAGTATCACACATGCATGCATGTATGTACGCACACGCACGCACGCACACACACAGAGATATGGTTGATGCACAAAACTAGCATCAGAAAAACTAAGTTGAGAGGCCCTTGGGTTCTCCAGATGAGAAGAGACAAAGGCTAAATTAGGACAAAGGTTAGGAGGGTAGGTGGTATGCGGGGAAGGACTTGGAAATTATTTATTTAGATCAAAGGTTGGCAAGCCCTTTCCATAAAGGGTCAGAGAGCAAATGTTTAAGGCTTTGCAGAACACTCCGTTTGCTATAACTACTGACCTGCGCCCCTGTGGCACAATAAACAATACAAAAACTAATGAGCAGAACTATGTAACAATAAAACTATTTATAAAATAGTTATTTGCCAACCCCTAACTTTCACAGCAAAATGGCCAAACTTGGCAACTAGCAGTAATGAGGAAAACGCAGAGCCAAGGTAACTGCGAGCTTTAAGGACCTTTCTGTTTTCACTGGCTTCAGAGTCATAAATTCATTGAGTCACTGAATGTCAGAAAGGGGTGGGAAGTCATTACAACTGTATCTCCCAACAGCCTCATTTTATTGGCAGTGATATTAAGGGCAAGTGTTTCTGAGGTGGCCGCCACTCCGAGGGACAGGATCAGAATTTCTAACGCAGGTCCAGTCGTGCCTCTGCAACACTACATTCCTCTTTTTCTCCCTAGATGAAAAGATTTTTTTCTCTTTTGGTGTCCATATCACCATGTCACATGCAATAATAATTACTGCACACTTAATAAATTTACTAGACATCAACTGTTTGTCCTAGGACCACTGAGAAACTATTTTCTATCTCAAGAACCTTAATGCCTTATCTTTCTTACACACTTCCCCAAGCCATTTTTGTGCTTCTGATTTTTTTCAGATCTGATATTTTTTAAATGGTTGTGAAACATACATCACACTTCTGTGCTCTAAGCATTATTCACTCTCTAATCTGAGCAGTGTTTTATGTTAAAAGCATATAGAGAATTTATTCAAGCCAAGAACTAAGGCATTGCTTATTCAGCCTCATGACAAGAAAGAATAAATCACAGACCTGCATTATCGGAATGCAACCACAGTCAACTCCAATTGAACACCGAAAAATTCCACTACAATGCAAGCAAAATGCCTTATGACTTTGCAAAACCAAAAACCATACAAAGGGAAAAAGTCGAGAAAAAATGCCAAACACTAATAGCCACTGTCTTTCAAAGGTGAATCCATGTATATATATTTTTCTTTCTGCTTTCTAAAGGGTCTATGCAATAAGCATGTAATTATAATTATTTTTAAAGGTTGATTTAAAGGTAGGGAAATGAGGTATTGTATAAATTTTTTATTCCCAAATTTCTAATATCTTGCTCTAAGATATTACAAGCATATATATTAAATTAGGTTAAGAAGAAACTTTAAAGCCCAGAGTGGTGGCACACGCCTGCAATTCCAGTACTCAGGAGACTGAGGCAGGAGGATCGTTGTGAGTTTGAGGCCAGCCTGGGCTACAAAGCGAGTTCAAGACCAGCCTGAACTGCACAGGGAGATCCTGTCTCAAAAAGACCAAGAAAAAGGAAACTTTAGGTTTACAAATCATACTTTTTGCTCTAACTATATGCTACGGACGTAAAACTACATAAATTTTTCCCCATGCCTAGTGAACAACTCAGCTGTATTTCCATACGCTATATTGCCATTATTATCCCATTTTCTAACACAATTCCCCTTTTTCCTTATCTACCAACAATTAAACCTTAACAAGGCATCATCTTACTACCATAACTTCAAACTTCTATGGAAAATTATCTTTAAATGGAGTTGCCTCTTTCTCAGCCAAAGAGAAACCTTAGAAATACTGTGCTTTTTGTTTCTGCTTGCTTCTTTCAGGGAGTGGTTACCCTCAGGTTCCTCCTCAAGAAAGGGAACACAAATGTCACAATGGAGGAGAAGTGCAAAGGACCTGCCCATAGCTGCACCCCTTTGGCTTGATAGTTGGCTCTCCCACAGAGGCTGTCCCAGCATTTCAACAAGCTCTCACCCGCATTCCCATTCCTACTCCTGTGACGAAGAATCACAGACTAGAAGGGCAGAAGGAGATGAGAGCAAATGAGTGGGGAGGGAAAGAGACAGCTGTGGCATGGCCCTGAGGGACCTCTCTTCACTCAAAGCACAAAAAGGGCCAGTCAGCAAACAGGAAGAGACAGGAAGGTCTCTGGGAAGCAGTCAGCAGACTGCAGGCTTGAATCACAACTGGAGACGCTATGATCTCAACATGTACCTGTTCTTACACCCAGTGTTCAGGAGCCCGAGTTCTGTACCCCATACAGTCTTTTTCTATCTGTCCATTCCAGGCCCCTCAGTACTACTGCACAATCTCAAATATAAAGAAATACCCAACACCCAAGAAGTTCCACAATCAGGAAACCTCTCTTTCGGAAGCAAATGCACCTACACTTTGGTTGGCACAACTGTCACATCTGAGCGCATACACATGCAATATACACCAGAATAGGATGGGGAAATTGGACTTTCTTTTGCATTCCATTACATATTGTTCAAAAGCCTGATACTGTGAACAAGATCTGAACTCAATCTACGATGATTTTCTGAGCATCTGCTACATATCACCTATTCTTCCAGTGGCTCAAATACACCAGTAAAAAACAAGGTTTCAATTGTGATACCAGGAAATCTGTGGTAAAAGGAACCATCTACAGTAGTGAGAATCCTACAAAATATACTTAGATAACTTCCTCAGAATTAACACAATAAAAGGCACAGAGACATATGCTTATCTGGAAGTTAATAAAGAGGGTAAATAAGAGCATATATTCTGGAGTCAGATGCTACAGTTCAAATACTTGATCTTTTCTGGGTAGTTAACCAGCCCAATGAAAAGAACTGAATATTCTGATGTAAGATTTCATTCTCTGCCCTAAATATAACCAGTCAGTCCATCTTACAATGGATGCCATGATGAATAAACCCCATTCATAACTACAGATCTTTCTTTCTTGCTTTCTCGCTTTTTTTCTCTTTCTTTCCTTTTAAAGTGGGACACTCAAATAGGGGCAGAGAGCATAATATTGCCAAACATTTGAAGAAAACATTTAACGTGATAGGAGACCAAATGAACAAATAGGAAGATATCTACTGGTAAAAAATGTGGAAAAGAGAAATAAAGTTCAATTATAAAATTAAGATATTATCATTTATACCCTTGATAAAATGTGGGAAGATCCACATTTTCATCCACAAAATGAGATGTCACAGCATTTTTTAAAATATCAAACATTTTTTAATGATAGTAAAAATTATAAATGTTATAGGAGCTAGAAAATATACCAGAAAATACTATTTTCATAAAACAAAAATGAAATACAGAAAACACAACACTTTAATGAAACAGCCAAAAATTTATCACCTCAAGAACAGATGATGACGAAAAAAAGAATGGAACAAAATGGATAAAAGGAAATCAAATAATTCAAAACATTTTATGGAAATGAAGAGCAAGTTTCCATTTTGAAAGGCCACTAGACACATACACAGTACAGAAAAATAGGCATACACCAAGGAATATTCTTATGAAATTTCTGAACAGTAGGACTGGAGAGAGAATTCAATAAATATAAGAAAAAAAGTGTATTTTGCACAAATGATCTACAATAAGAATGTTTCAAATTTCTCAAAAAGACTGGAAACTAGAAGATATTAAACACTTCAATATTGTACAGGAAGATAACTTCAAATTTTAAGACCAATGGAATCAAGTTATCAATTAAGTACAAAAGCAGAATAAAAACTCTCAGAAAAGCAAGTTCTCAAAGGTATGTTTCCCATGTACCTTTTCTCAGGAGGTACTTGAAGGATGTGCTCCATCAAAACCAAGATGAAAACAAAGTAAAGTGAAAATCCAGGATACTAAAACAGAAAATCTAACACAAAAAACTTCAAGAAAGGAACCCCAAAGATGATGGTGGAAGGAAATCCAAATCTAACAGTTACAAAGAAGTCTAAGAAAACCAGACCTGCTTGAAACAAGTCATAGTTCTTCAGGGGAAATTTCTGCAATGAAAAGCAACTGACAGAAGTCCTACTATATGACTATCATGGAAGGAGATAGAAGAAATGAGGGAAACTTTCAATTTCAAGCAGTTATAGGTCTATAGACCACTAAGGAGGTAATAATGGCAAAAATATTAATAAGTTTTTTTAAAAGACAATCATTTTTAAAACTATGTTTATATATGACCAATAAAGTTTAAAATTTAAGTTTATGAAGTACTTATACTTCTTGACATACAGTATTTTATAACTTTAAAATAATGATGGTGTCAATTTTCCACATATACATAGGTTTTACAATTAAGTACAAAGCAGAATAAAAACTCTCAGAAAAGAGAGAAAAGAGCTCAGCTGCTATTTTTACTAGGTGGCCTCAGGTAATGTACCAACCAATCCAAAGTCTATCTCTACATGAAAAATTGGAATAAATACAGTGATGTACGTATTAGAATGTTTATAAGCCACAATCCTTGGTTGGAATCATTTAATAAATGTTGGAGGATATTTGTCTATATTTGTATATAAAACACTGAGATATACTTTATCACCTGAAAAATGAAACCATAATTTAGAAATATTAACTCAAGAGATCACTTAGGAGCTGAATATATAAACACTGTTTCTGAGTGTATACTTAATGGAAGATTCTGAAATAGAGAATGAAAATAGCAGAACAGCCTCCAATGATTAGAGACCAAAATGAAAATTCCCCTCTCCCAAAAAGACAGACTTAAAAATCCATCGTTGTTAAAAGAATACATTGAAAATTTTAAAAAAAATAAAATATGGTAATAATCAAGTGGTGCATGTGAATAAACAATCAGCTATAATAAAGATGGATAAATGTAACTTCAAAAACATTACAACTCAGTTCTACAATTAATTTAGATACTGTCCTCATGCTGCAGAGACCTCCCTTTCCACCCAATACAGCTACACCTTTCACTGTAAAAGGTGGGCTATTTTTGTGTCACTAGCCTGGACAATGACTGTCAAGTGACAGGGAAGTACAAAGAAGCAAAGATCCTTCTTAAACTTATCCAGTTACTTATTTCCTTCTCAAAACTTCTTAGCACTGGCCTCATTAAGTGGTGTATCTAAGAAAAATGAGATCTCTCCTTCCTTACACACACTTACAAGCAAAATTTTACAAATAAAATGCATTAATATTTTACCAACAACTATTAAGATTTGCTAGAGTAGCTTGTGCTGTCCCAGGTACAGCTACTCATCTACATAAAGCTCTAAAGGATGTTCACTCTCCCTGGGTGGCCACTGCCCAGGCAGCAAGTTGGTTCCCTGACAACACAGCAGACACTGAAGTTATCTGAACTTGGGTTGAAATTCTCAATCCATTTTTTTCCTGGTGACCTTGGGGATAATATTTAACTTCTCTGGGCTTTAATTTTTTTTCATGTAGGAAGTGGAGATAATATTTATAACCATGTCATAGGATTGTTTTGAAAAGTAGGATACTGAAAATTAAAAACAATCGATATGGCCCAGATACCAACCAGCATAGCCACCCCAGGGTTTACTGACTGACAGGCAATCCCACCTGTGGATGCCAGTAACCAACACTGGCTACTGGTACGTAAGGCAATGCTGTCAGTTTCTTAGTTGTGTTTTTAGGACTTTTTTTTCCCTATTGGGAAATATGAAGAATTTTCATACCCAGAATAAAGTATTTTCAAGAATTACCTTAATATGACTATTCTGAAGATCTGGTAGTGAAGAATAACTGACAAAATACTGGAAAAGAAAAAGGAAAATTTAACCTCTCGTCATTGTGAGCCAATGACTAAGCACCTCTGAAGAATTACATGATCTCAGGCTTCACTCTGGTTGTCTTCATCTATAATTTAAGAAAACTTCTGGATCCTTTTAAAATAATAATAGAAGTACTATGGACAGTTGTTAATATTCTACTTATAAACCCCTTCAAATTGGGCGCAGTGCCTTCCCTTCCATCATGGCAGCAATAAAAGGCACCACAATAAAAGGACTCCAGATACCGAATTCCAAATCTAAGCTTTGTCACTAACGAGCCATGTGACCTTGGGCAGGAAAATCTCCACGTCCTTATGTATAAAAGTGAGCGTGGCTGTCTGCATCAGCTGCCAGTGGATCAGCTGCGGCTCAATGAGAAACGGTACTTGGAAAGTACTGTGGTGTGCAGAGCCAGAGTGGAGTGATCTCAGAGACAACGGCCACAGGGAAGATGCCAGCCAGCATGCAGTGCCACAGCTACCGGATACGGAGTTTCAGTGAAGAACCCGAGCTAGCGGGAGGCAGGAGTGGCAGAGCTGTTAGACAGTTAGCAAGCAAGAGATTGGGATTTAGCCAGGGAAAATCTCTCCCTCAACATCAGCATCAGAGACAATGACCACAGCATTTACAAACCCATATGTTAAAGCCATTGAGAGACAGCCCAAAGGTGGTAGGACACAGAAAGAAACGGAGATCACATTTCTGTCTTGACAAAATGGTGATGGTGAACAAGTTTATTCTCCACATCTTTTCCATCTGTCCTTTCTGAGATGACCCCTATTTTCTGTTGTTCCTTAAAACCCCAGCCCCTGCCAGAAGGATCCCTGAGGTACCCTCTAGCTGCCTAGGACACCCAACCTTGACTCTGCACACAGGCCCCTTCAAACTCAGCCTCATATTCTGGAAAGTATTTCTGCCCCAACGTCTGAGAACTAGAAGCCTTCTTACTCCACCCCTGCCCTACCTGGAATTTCCTTATTACACAGGACAGCTCATGAGAAACTGTTAATGACCCAAACAGGTCATCCTTAATAGCCTCATTTTCATAGAAACTTCTAAAGATAATATCTTAATCTAGTATCTCTCAGAGTGTACTAACCAGGAAATGAGATGATCATCTTTTCAGACAACATTTTGATCAAATGCCACAGTGTGACAATGGACAAGTTACTTCAACTTTCTGTGTTCTTTCCAATATTTGTAAATAGGGGTGGCATTATGCCAAGTTAGTGAGTTAATGTATGACAAGCATTTAGAACAGCGCCAATCACTTAGTATGGAGATTGATTTTTTAATAGCTATGTATACACTTCGCAGTTACAAGGCTCCTTATGTACCCCTTCCAGAAAGAACAGTACCTTCTCTAAGAGCTGCTGACATCAACTGCTGATGCTCCCTGCCCTATCAGTTACCTCCTCTATCCTTTGCATCTTCAAAGTCAAACTCTCCACTAAGTCTACCTGGTCACCTAGTCTATGGATGTTCTCAAATATTTCCTACCTCAAAAAAAGCTTCTTTCAAACTTGTTTCCAGCCTAGGAAGAACTTGTTTCCTTCCTTCTTCCAACTTTTCCATGTCTCCAAACTCTGACATTGATCTCTCTCTTGTGGGAACTATTTCTCCCTTCTTTCCTCATTATGCTATGTCCTGATCCCCATTTCCATGCCTGTGCTTTGAGAGTAGCTCCCTACCACCCCTTGAATCCCTGAACCATCGTAATACACGTTTCCTCCTCATTTCATTAAAATGCCTTTTACCCCTTGCCACACCTGGTGGGAGTGTCCCAGCACACACTTGGCTGGCAGATTTCACACATGGGCAACGCTGACCCTGGGAAATGCACACCCAGCTGCTGTTTCTTCCTCTCTCCTTCAGCTGCCTCTAGCTGCTCCCGTCCCTGAAATGCTGCCATTACCTGGCAGTTCTGATCTCGCACTGGGAAGTCCCTGCTCTTGCCCACCTGTCTTCTTGCTATAAATGTGTTAATGGAAGAATGTGAGGACCACCACACGTGAACAGGTGGGACAAAGGCATTTGCAGGGTGAGGGGAGGAATTGCATCAACAGACCAAAAGGCTTCAAGATGTGTCGCAAGCCCAGGAACCTTGAGCACCCAGGAGGATTCCCTGGGAGCAGCACAAACCACTAACACTTTATTTTCCTGGCAATGGAAAGCTCCCACAGAGACAGGAGGAATTATAATTGAACAATCCCAAATCCTAGCTTTTCTTTCCCGCTATGAAACATTTCTAACACCTGCCCCTTTCTGTGCCTTTCTTCTCCTTCATCACCCTATGACTACATTATTTCAGCTTCTCTTCTGTCTTCTTAGTCTCTCCAGACTATGACCAAACTACCTATAGCAGTGAGTTCACTCGATCAGAAAACAAGAGCAACAACTAACAAAACACAGTGCTTTCTCAAGGGGAGTCCAGGGCAGTGTGAAGACTGTGGCCACGGTAGCTCCTTTCCAGAACACAGTGTGCAGCCACTCCAGTGTCCCTGCTCTTGTTCCTACTTCTGTCACCATGATAGATTTAGTACCTCAGACCTAAATTTCTCACCCGGCTACCTAGGAGGGACAGGTTCAATAACTTCAGGTGCTTTTATACCTTCCAGTGCCATTCACAGTTCTGAGTTTACAGCAGGTATAAAATGAACACTCACTGTCCAAATAAAACAGCAATTTTCACGAACTGCATTCTGGGCATGCAGGTGAATTTGACAGGCAGCATGGGAAAATAAGGTAAAACCCCACAGGCCTGGAGCTCCTTACAAAGAAAGGACGCAAAAGTAGTCAGCTAACATCAACATGATTATTAGGGATTTGGCCCCGAAACTCAAAAGAGCTTTGAGTGGCTTTTATTATAATTCTGTTTTTCCAGGTTTCCAAAAGACAGCTAGTAAACTAGAACTAAACTACCAAACTAGGACAACCAGAAAGCAATACAATATGGCTAAAAAACAAGGCCTCTGGAATATTGGTACATTTACCCACAAAGCAGAGTTTTACCACAAATTAGTCATGTGGCCTTACAAAAAATAGTTATCTTTTCTGAACCTAAATCCCCTCAATTATGAGACTGTGGGAACCACCTCCCACTTCACTGCATCATCAGAATTAATTTTTAGAGAATGACATAAAGAGCTTAGAATAGACACAGCATAACATTAGTTCTTTTGTTATTCAACAAATAATCAAGTGCTTTCTAAGAGCCAAAAGCAGAGGCAGGCACTTGGGACAGATCAGAAAATTAAAAAGTCAAAGGCCTGTTCTCATGGATCTGAGATTGCCCATCTTCAGCCTCTGAACAGGAATTAAGCTCCTGTTCTACTACATAAAAAATACTCATAATGTCTATAAACGAATTGTGCCTATAGTTGTAAGGTGTTATGGACATCTTCAGTCCTCTCTTGTGATCCTAGGGTAAGAACTCTGCCCCTACATCAGTGTTTCTCAAATATATTTGGTAAGACTGAGTCAGGGCACATTTGGTTCAGGGTCCTAGTTCTGATTTACCCCTAAAAGAATAGCCCAAGGAAATCTGTATAAGGAAATACCACCTAAGAAGACTCACAGCCTCAAGCTGGTTTTCCCAAGCTTACCAACCACATCATATGACTATAAACCAAACTCTTCTTCAGCTTGACACACAGTTGGTCTTCAACAAATATTTTCAAATAAGAGAAAAACTATTTTATGTCTAAGCAACAGAAAAACAGTATACTCACATACACTTCCTAGATGACTCTAGCATCAATATCAATCCCACTGTTTATCCAGGAAGAAATACTGACTAAATAACTACAGTACAGACAGGCTACATTTTCTCAGAAAGCAGAAAAACAGAAGGCAGAGCCCAGCCACCACTGAGCACTGACTGCATATGGCACTGCTCTCAGAGATGGAAGGGGAGAGCAAAGGCAATGCTTTGGCAAGGCCAGCAGACGGACATCCCATAGGCATCTCCACTTCCTGGTTACCAATTTTCCCTCTCCTGCACCTACAAATCACTGGTCATCAAGGTTGCAACACCAAACTTCTGACAAAATCAAGTCACGGTATGCCCACTGAAGCCCAGTTAATACCACTTTTACCTCCATGAAATGGACAGGTAGCTCTCCAAAAGCAAGAACAGGTCCCTCAATTAAAACATTCACATTTTATAATCTCCAACAGTGTGTACAAGGAAAACCATGTGTCTAGGAGCTCAATAGCAATGCCCAAATATGACAATCTCACTGACATCTCTATCTTTTGCATTCGGTTATCAACTCCACTGTCAAGCCACATACCCCATTGTGGATAAGCAAGATACAGTTTTCTAGGTGAACCAAGCATTGCTTCTAGTATATGAAGGGCCATCTGATGAGAGAACCAATTCCAAATTAGTATCACACTGGGCTATACAGTGTAAACCTGTCCTTGCCATCCTCAAAATTTAACAACTTTACAGTCAACTACCTTTTCTTAATAATATAAGAGCATAAGACTGGGTCCAGCAGACCCCTTTACTGTTCTACTACAAACTTGTAGTTTAGCATTATAGTAGCCAGCTGTGCATCTAAGTACCTTTCCCTGAGGGATACAAGAAATTTATGTGTTTACCCACTTGGTATGATGAACAGTAAGTTACATACAAGGGGGCAAAAGTAGCAAAATAGGATTTGTACCCACCTTTACGCTCCACGGAACAGTTTGTGTGAATGTGTACCTAAGCATCACTGAGGGTCCAATAGACACACACTGCTCCAGGACCTGGTTTTTTTTTTTTTTTTTTTTTGTCTTTTTGAAACAGGGTCTCCTTATGCAGCTCAGGCTAGCCCTAAGCTCACTTTGTAGCCCAGGTTGGTCTCAAACTTGCGACAATCCTCCTGCCTCAGTCTCCCGAGTACTGGGATTACAGGCATGTGCCACCACACTCAGCTCCAGGATTTGTTTTTAAAAAGTTTTCTTTTGAATTTTCTGGTAGAAGTAGCCCAATTCAATACAATGGCACATGAAAAATCAGATTTGCAAGTTTTGGATTAGATCAAAAGTGAATCTTCACATTACTCATGCATAGATGATGAAGATAACCCATTATGGTACAAGACATGTTTTCAGAACAGAAGAGTGGTGTGGGTGTATGAAGCCGGTGCTGCTGTTGATGATGGCTTTGATGCTGGCCCATGTGAGCCAAAGTTTCTGTGACAGTGAAATGGAGCAAGAATTGACTGATACAAACACAGGGAATGCAGACCTCCTTGATTCAGATGGTGAAGAAGACAGTAGTATCAGTACATATTTGACTAGTAGAAATGTTGTGAAATGGCCACAAAACCAAATGGAACAATCCAATGTTAGAACTACGTCCAAAACTAGAGTAGAAGTTTTGGCAGGGGCAAAACACATTCAACAAAATGTCAACACTATCCATTCAGTGTTGGACACTGTAACAGACGAAATGCTACAAGATGCTGTGAAATACACAAAGGCTGAAACGCAAGCAAAACATTCTGTATGCACCAGTAGCCATATTTAAAAATGTATTTATTCTGACACCTCACTAACTGAACTGAAAGCATCCATAGGTCTGCTTTACTTAGCACAGATTTCTCTTGGTGACCACAAAAATGTAAAATGTATGGAAAAGCGATGGGTCAAAACATAGCATAAAAATTTACGCCCTTGTAGATGTGAAGACTTAGTCTTTCAATTTAGGCATTTATCCTGTAACTCAACTATCAAGTCCTTTTTTGCATAGTAATAAACCAAATGATGCTGTGAACAGACTTGCTGCTCCCAACTCCCAAACTAATTGGAATGTGACATTTGACAACTGGTTTACTGGCTTCCAGAGATGTTACATTTGCTAACACAGCACAAGTTGACCAGCATAGGAACTATACAGGAACAAAGCAGAAATTCCAAATGGAATATTGGAATGTCAAAACAAAGAATTATACAGTATAATCTTTGAATTTCAGAAACATAAAACATTGGCCTCCTATGTGGCAAAGAAAAGCAAACTGGTGCTGCTGATGTCAACATTTCGCCATTATGGAAATACTGACAGGGAAACCTCAAGAAAATGGAAGCCAGAGATAGAAACTTTCAACAACAAAACTGAAAGTGGAGCAGATGTTGTTGATGAGTTATGCAGTAACTATGATGTCACTTTGAACACAAAGCATTGGCCAAAGGTTGTTTTACTCGATCCTAAACATGTGTGGCATAAATAGTTTGATAGTTTACAAAGAATATAATAAATGGAAAATATCATGGCAAAATTTTCCTAGAGGACTGGGACTGTAGCTTGTAAGAGATCATTTGCAGCAGAGGAAAAACAAAGTGTTTCTACAACTACACAAAAAAATTGTGGAGCACACGGGTGAGCTGACAGGTGAAAAGGCAAGCATAACATCAAAAAGACCTACAACCACAACAGGAAAACAAAAAATATGTCAAATGGGCCCTACAAGGAAGACCAGGAAAACAAAACATACATGCTATCACAAGTGATACTTGCATATAAACACGCAGTTGTCATGTGTGAAGACTGCCTTGGGTGTGACAGTCAAAGTCAAGCTTATTTCTGTGGTAGATTTTGTGTTCATAATGTAGCTTACATAGGTTTTTATTTCTGATGCTGCCTTTTAGATTTTGTGAGCTGATGTGAAAATACTGCTATCTATTCTAAGCACTCATATATATATTATATTATATTGACATCTTATTTCTCTATTAAGTGTGCGTTGTACAATATAGAAGGAAGCTCCTGACAAAACAGGAAGAGAAGGACACATGAATGCCATATAGGAAAGGAAAGCTAAGCACACATGCTGTCAGTGTAAGTGAGATATGTAGATAGACCATGCAGTTGTCACGTGTGAAGACTGCCTTGGGTGTGATAGTTGAAGCAACGCTTATTTTTGTGGTAGAGTTCTATTGGTATTTTCATTGTAATTCATATACAAATTTACTTTTGATGTTATAGTTTAGGTTTTGTAAGTATACAGTTGATGTGAAAATGCTGATGTCTAGTCTAGACACACAATACAAAGACTTTAATGATTTTATTGATATTTTATGTTCCTGTTAACTACACACTGTATAATGTGAACCTCCTGACAAAACAGCAAGACTACTAAGATGTCAAATATGTCTGACAAAAAGGCCAGGAAAGCAAAAGACATGTGCTATCAGTGTGAGCGATGCATATATATGGAACATGCTATTGTCATATGTGCAGACTGCCTTAGGTGTGATAACTGCACTTTTTTTTGTAGAGTGCTATTGGTAGTTTCATTGTTGTTCTTATAGGAATTTGTTTGATGTTCCTTTTTAGACTTTGCACACTAAAAACCAGTTGATGTTAAAAATTTTGGTGCTTTTTCATAAACAATAAATATTAAAAACTTAATATTTTATTTTCGTGATTTTTTCCTGTTAAGTACTCATTGTTGAACAAAACTCATAGAACTAAAATTAATAATTCTTCAATAGAAATATTCTAAATAATAAACATGGGTCATGATGACAAACTTAGTCTTATGTTTCAGGGGCCATGTGTCGCAAGATAGTGTCCACAACCTAGACAGGCAAAACTGACTCAGCATGGCAGGCCGAACCACTGCCTTTAGGAACAGGTGACTTTTCCCCCTTAGCTAAACTAATCTTGTGTGGCCTCTCACACTGGGTCTTCCCTTTCCTGCCTTTGTGTTCTTGCCAAATCTTCCCAAAAGGTTAAGTCCTCCCTGGCCTATTTTCCACCACCACAGCAAACCAATATACCAATTCTTATGCTATTTACTATAAAATTAAGTGTAGAAGATTTTCTTTTGTTTGCTAAGGTAAGTAGCATTTGTAGACTATTTCTATGCTTGAATTATCGACCAACTTGGGAATCAAGAATGAAGTATATTTGCCATAGTTATACTGCACACTTGCAGAAACCACCTCTGCAAAACTATCCCCTTCAAATCCAACCCGACTGCTGACAAAGCCTCACTGATCAAAGTCTCATTTTCTTTAGGGGTTGAGAGACTGCACCCCTTATTATCTGTAGATGATTAATACAGAAAAAATCAAAATAGAGAATACATGTGAGGCAAAGCCACTCTGGAAGAGTTCGGCAGTTTAAGTTAAAATATACTTACTATGTGACTTGAAAATCCCATTTCTAGCTATTTACACAAGAAAAAGACCAGGTCTGTATAACCCGTAAGGAACAGCTTGTAGTGGCTTACTCCTAATCGCGTTACTAGAAACAACACAAATGTTATTTAGGCTGTGCAAGGACAAATTCCAGTATTTCCACTCAATGGAATGCTACTCTGAAATCAAGAGGACTTAAATACTGATGTGTGCATCAGCATGAATACACTGTAATGCAGTACACTAAGCGCAAGTTACCGGCTTCAAATGACAGCATAATGTATGACCCCATTTACATGACATCCTACAAAAGGTAAAGTAGAAGGGCAGGACTTAGGGAAATGTTATGGGGGCTATGTGTGGAGGGAAGGGCCTGAGGCAATTTGGGGAGCGTTGGAATTGTTCCATATCTTGACAATGGGTGATTACAAGACTATTTTTCCCAAAACTCACAGGACTACAAAAAGTGGCTTTACTACATATAAATCGTACCTAAGTAACCAAAACTTTAAAACTGTAAATGCTAATATTAAATCATAAAAGACAAAGTGAGAAAGAATACACTTGAAATGGAGGTAGAGGTGTCAAAATTAGTACCAAACAGTTTGAATGATACTTTATCTTGCAAACACAAGTTGAAGTTTACTTCCTACCTAACTGCGATTGGGTTATAATTGTAATTACATGTTAATTCTTAGGACAGAAAAGGAGGCCACTTTTATTTGTTACATAACTTCTGCATCGAATTTACACCAGCCGGACAAAGTAGCTCTCACTTCACACGACTTTTCATAGTCCAAATATGAAGGACGTCATTTTTCCCAAAATAGTGACTGTTCCGTAAGGACTTCTCTTAATATTTAGAAAGTCCTAACATTTGTCTTGGGTGCCTACCAAGCCAATGTCTTTATTAATTTTCTATCTCCTTAATGGTCATCTGGCCTATCCCAGCCATATTTTAACTGGACCATAGGTTTCAGCAATTTTTCAGCATCACTTTCATAGAGTTCATGAAATTTTCCTGCTTTTGGAAGATCTGAAATTCTTCTTTGCAGTCTCTTTACTTTGCATAGATATTACATGGTCATGACCATTTGAAAGGGGCACTAACCTACAAAAGTGTCCATGTTCAGTGGCAAGTAAATTTTTGGTGGGAAAAATTGTATAAATGATGAGTCTAATAAATGTACTCTGTTTTGACAGCTTTGATATCCTGTTGCTCAAAGCTGCAGGATATAATGAATACATTAAATAATATATATTTAAATTGAGAATGCTTCTATTTTATCAATTACAATTTCTTGGTCTTAGCCTAATTCAGAACTTACCTTCCTTACTCCTGCCTCCCTTCATCAGACATGTACTACCACAGAGATGTGAAAATGGCTTAGATGCTTTCCTGAGTGTGGCAGGAAAATAAGCAGAGACAGCATCACTGCCATCATCCAGTTTAACACTGGGGAGTATTCACTGAGCACCTGCTAGACTCAGTCTTCAGAGCTTCCTAGAACCTCATTTAACCCTCCCGACATGCCTGTGAGATCATTACCACTAAGAGTCCCACTGCATGGGACTACCCACAGTGAGTGTGGTAGATCATCCATGTACACAAAAGGTCCTCCACAGAGCTGTTCAACCCTCATATGACTGCAGAGCTTCCACATTTAAAGTGAGCACTACCAATGCTATAGCCCTGTGGTGACAGCCATGCACTCTGTTTTTGTTTTTCTTCTGGTACCAGGAATCGAACTCACGACCTTGTGTCTGCCAGGCAGGCGCTGTACTGCTGAGCTAAATCCCCAGCCCCAGCCATGCGCTCTGGAGCCTGTGACAGATCAAGACATCTGCCCCAGGTCTCACACACAGCCATAGCCCTGAGGTTCCCACCCCACAGCTGGTCATAAAACATCTGCAAATCACTTGAGACCTGAGAGGTGCTGGACAGAACACCTCACCACCTCCCCCAGCAGCCCCAGTTGAGGGGCAGGTAGGGGCTCTGCCAGTGCCAGGAGCAGGAGGCTGTGGGAGGCAGTGAGGTGGGCCATCCGTCACCCACAGCTGCGCCCCATCCTGCTCTTCCCTCTGGGAGGCAAGCTGTACAAGCAGCTTCTTGCACCCACACTTTAGCAAAACCAGACTAAATATAGCCCTGCTTGCTCTCATGAGCCAGCTCAGAGCAGGTGGCGCTGCTACACTGCACTTCAGAAAACCAGGGAAGGACCAGCATGATTTACAAGAGCGCAGTTCCCCTCTGCTTGCTCCTGTGGTTTCAGAACGGCCATACGCAAGATCCAACTGAGCTGCAGCGGGTGCTGATGGCTTGGCCAAGCAGATAACAGAGCCCCTAGGAAAAAGAATATGGCGCCTAGCAATATGGAGGCCCTAGCAAAAGAATATGGCAGACATGACTTAGGCGCCTTCTTACTTTCCTATCCGTACAGCTGAGTAACCGCATCACCAGGGTGTGGGAAAAACCCACCAGGGAGTGCACATTATGCACACGCTACTGTTCATGCCCTTCCCCAATCCCCAGCCCTCTAAATGCTACTCAGACACACTCAATGCTCCTCCTCGGGTTAGGCCATCCACACCCAGCTCAGATCTAAATGCTCCACTGTTCTCAGGCCTCCCACATGCTGCTGCTTGTACTTTTATTTAGCGCTTATATCATTCAGCTAATCCACTTCTCTGTCTCCTTCATCAAAGTGGAGGCTGGGGTGTGGGATGGAGGGCAGAGGGCTCAGCCCTCTTCATCTGGCCACCCACCAAACGCAGCCGAGTTCCTTGCACACAAGTAGTCCTTGCCAGCCAAAAACACAAAGCCCGCCTGAACATCCATGGACGAGAGCGAAACAGCCCCTTTCTCCCAGTGAATTAAATTCTCAGCACCTCTGGGGTTCAAGCTTGGGCATCAGATTCCCGCTGTCCCGTCCCTCCTGGAAAGAGTCATCACAGCAGCTTCTGTGACTCAGGACTGAAGACCCAGCTGCCCGGGCGAAGGTTCCCACCATCTCTCCTTCAGAGCACCCGCCCTTGCCCTTGTTTCTTCTGGCAAAGGAGAACAGCAAGGCGGCGGGTGAGAAAGGAAGGGAGGGATGAAAGGAATTAGCAAGGGCGGGGTGGTGCAAGGCAGCAGAGGGATTAGAGGGAAGCGCTGTCTGAACCGGCTAAGAGGCTCCAGAGGAGGTGGGAGCAGCAGGAACTCTTTGTCACAGCAACTTCCCAAGCAGGGTTCGTGGCTCTGTTTCGAACGGTGCAGTTCACACAGTCACTGCACACGAATTTTCGATCATGGGCGTCCAGTCTTCACGCTCAAGGCCTAAATCAGAGTGATTAACAGAAGCTGCCAGGGCGGGCAAGTCAGATGACACGGGCTAAAGAGCACAATGAAAAGAACCAACAGGAAAAGATGACCCTCGGTGATACACGAAATGGCTGAGAACTGGGAGCAGCCAGCTCCGCCATGGCGCCGCAGGCTAGGTACCCACAGGGAAACTGGTGCGGTCCCACTGACTTTACATCTACTCTGAGGATGGGACAGTTGGGGGTTCTCCGGTGGAAATCAAAAGCACCAACCAATCACTCACTCATTGTCTGTCCATCCATTCACGCTTCACAGAGAGCTTCGGTTTCTTTCTGCCATAGGTCTGAAAAGGTAGAAAACTATCAGTGCACTAGCACCAAGAGTGTCCTGCAAGGGCAGGAAGAGCTCACCTCCCTCTTGCTTCCTTTGCAAAAAGAAGGGAACTCATCTGAATAGTGTATCCAATCTGTCTCTCTCTTTCTCTTTCTCTCTAGTCCTCAAGAAAGGAGTCAATGTCTGCTGTGCAAGATGATGAAAGGCACAAGCATGGGTGACTCGGCCAACTGCCCCACCCCCCGGGTCCCACCTGACTGCTGTGGATGCTCTTAATCTCTGGGCTCTTGGGACCGTCAGGGTGAAGAGGAAGGTGCTCCTCACTTCGCTACCCAACACAAAGCCACAAAAAGTAATCTTCACGGTGCAAGTATCATTTTCACCATCCACTGTTGGTCCTCTGAGTCTCTGACTTACTTCTCAGTTCACGTTGGGTCCTCTGCATGCACTGGCTCCCAAAGCCCAGTGTCTACCATGCCTCCTCTTTGCTACCAGTTTTTGGCTCTCTCTCTGTCTTCCTGAACACTTACTATCATTTAGTCTTGGCCAGGGGTAGATTTTTCAATCTTATAGCAGAAAAACTACAGAATCTGAGCACTGAGTGACATATCAGAAGTTATCTGAAAAGCCAATTCATTCACAGAAGATGGGCAATTCAGGCCCGGTAACAGATATCATTTAGAGGCATTTAGACACTTGTCATTTAGAAACCTTGTGGCAGAGGGGTGGCTGGGGAATGGCCGTGCTAAAGACTGGAAATCATTTTGATGCCATATAAGAGGCTATACTATTCATCCTGGAATAGTGCTCATCCACCCTACTTTCCTCATAAATCCCTAAGGATGGAGAAAGAAAGGAATTGGAGACAAGGAGAAAAGCCTTTCTCTAGCTTTGGCCAATCATGCATTTATACTTCATGAAACAATTACTGTGGGCCTCCTAAGTGCCAGGCACCATCCTTAGAACAGAGATGAATACAACACTGTCCCTGAGGAATCAATCCACATTCTCCCACTTCTTGTATAATATTGCAACACACTTCCATCAAGTAAGATTGCACCAATAGGCACAACCATCAACAGGGTCTGTCCATGGCAAATGGATAGGTCTGTGGGTCCTGCATGCTACCTAGATGTCCTTCTAGTTTAAAAAAAAAAAAAATAGTACAATGGAGGCCAGTACAACCCCAACTCAATGTACACCACAGGGTGAGACCCTGTTCTACATCTGGAAAGCACACCTTTAAGGTTCCTAGTTGCCAGAAGTGCAAAATAAAGCATGGATCAAAATTAGGCTAGGGAACACAAATCAGACGTTTTAAATTTGGAGACAAAAAACACTAAACAAAGGGCACTTTTTTTCACCTTAAATTTGAAACCACAGATTCAACAAAATGAATGAATGCCTTACTGGCAATTAACACCTTTACAAATTCAAGTTTACTTATGAGAAAGGTTACACATGATAAAAACCTTCTAATTTGTTACTAATTAGACAGAGTGGCTGGCATGAATAAGTGAAAATTTGGGAAAGAAAATGTGCCAAATACTGTGGCTTTTTTTAAAGGAGAGACAGGGAAGGGAGTACAGGTAACATTTACTGAGAAGGTGAGCTCCAGGCCCTCTTCTACGAAACCTTTCCCTTGCTGAGTCATCACAGCATGCCCAGGAAGTAAAGGGTAGTGAGCCCATTTTGTTTCAGATGTGGAGACTAAAGGTCAGATAGTAAAGAACATTTACCATATTTCTTCTTCCACTTCCCCTGGCAAAATTCCCAATTCTCTGCATCAGTGTTTCTCAGAAGTTAGGGTAAACTGGTCATCATTTGTCTTGACTTGGGAACTTCTTATGAAATTGTCATGCACGGCAGGACACTCAGTATTGCTGGCCCGTGGGTACATAATACAAACAGCAGCCCTCATAGCAGCTCCTACACATCCCAGTGGAGGACGGAAGAGGTCACTCCTGGCAGTAGATGAAAACTACAGATCTCAGAAGAGTCTCTGGACATCAGGACCCAAGACTGAAGAGGAGGGCACCTGCAAATGTATCTACCTTCCAGTTTCCAAAGATGCTTACTGATGGCTTTGGGCCGCGAAGCAAAGTCCAGGCGCCCTTATGAAGCCAGTTACAAAAGCCACATGAACATACTTTCCTGCTCTCCACAGGCATTTTCTGAGTACCTATCAGAGGCCAGATGTTATCCGCTAGGAAGTTAAAGTCAGAATACCTGGTCCCGCCCTCAAGGCGCTTGGCGTACCGTGAGAAGCACATTAGTGCGAGGATAGATTTAAGCACAGGTGTCAGGAGAGCTCAGCGTAGGCGGCACCTGGAGTACTGGGAAGGCAGAGGCACTGGGAGGGGTGGGACAGGTTCCAAGAGGAAACGAGGCATTCTGCTATTTTCTGGTACTGAGGATTGAACCCAGAGCCTTTGCACTGAGCGACATCCCCAGTTCTTGTTTAAAAAATTATTTTAGAGACAGGGTCTTACTAAATCCCTAAACTACTCAGGCTGGGCTCAAATTTGGAGTACTCCTGCCTCAGTCTCCCAGAGTGCTGGGAGGACAGGCAGGCTGTGAAGTTTTTCTTGAGGCTTCAAAGACCATGTGGTAGTAACCAGGGAGGGCCCAGTCAATGCTGAGCAAACTGCCTCTGCAAAGAGATGGAATCGTATCTGCAGCCAAAGTCTAAAGCACTTCCTTCATTCTTCAAGTTGAGACTTCAATGTGATTCAGACCCATTATCTCCTGTTTACTAGACAGGTCCTTTAGCAAATAAGTCACTCAAAAGCTCCACAGTCCACATGCACTTCCTCTTGTTTTTGCAAGGTCTGGCTTCACTGGTAACAATCACCCATAAGACAAGAAATATGAGTAATGCTACACTTCTTACAGTGAACAGGAAACTGTCATCCAGAATACTATGGAATGCCAACAGGTTGGACAGGGCCTCACTTGCAGACACAGAAGAGTGATTTGAATGTGATCAATGCCCTTTGAAGGGTGAAGTGGAAGGGAACCAGGTCACCCTACCCCTGGTCTCAAGCTCAAGATGAATGTGGTCTTGGCTTTTTTGATTTTGTGGCATTTGAAGTCTTGTCTTGGCAGCAATTGTAACAATGGAAGAAGTCAGATTCACTTTCTGTATGTATGTATGTATGAAAGAGAGACAGAGAGAGAGAGAGAGACAGAGAGACAGAGAGAGAGACAGAGAGACAGAGAGAGAAACTTTTGTTGGTGCAGCTGAGACAGCCGGCTGGGATCTCCGCACCCGAACCAGAGGCAGCCCAGCGGCAGCATTTTCCCCGGATGAACGATGGTGAGAACAGAAGGCGCGCTGCTGCTACCTCAGGTTAAGATAGTGACCGTAAGGAAAGCAAGACTCAAATGACTTCAGCGGCTCTCTCCTGGGGCAGGGAGGGGAGGCAGAAGCCAGCAAGCCCTCATGGCTCCGCCGTGTCTCTGGCCTGCAAGGGACAGGCTCATTTCCCCTTGGCAAGGAGCCTGGCGCAGCTGGCAGGCATGCCCTCCTTTCCTACCTCAGCCCCCCGGGGACCTCACGCTCACTCGGGAACCGTAACTCAGGCACCGTGTGACCTCCACTTTGGCATCAGAAATCTTCTGGCCCACACGGTCCCCCTCCCGAGCAAGAAAAACCTGTGTTCCAAACTAGGTGAACCTGCTATAAAAAAATCTCGGAATCCCTAACCGATCACCCAATCCTCCTTTTATAACCAGAAGTTCAAAGGAGTCTGGGCCGCACAGCCAAACAGCAAATCCAAAGCTCAAAATGCCACGAGCCAAGGCGAAGGTGGTTTTCGAGGCCAGGGTTCAGCCGAACGGAAGAGGGCGGCTGTCCTTTCTGTGCCCTGGCTAAGGCCCCTGGGCTCCTGGAAACTCCGCCACCCCGGGGGCGCTGCGCAGGCAGAGGCAGGTGTGCGGCGCCCGCGCCCCTCGGTGCATCTGCGGTCGCCTCGCCGCTCACGCGGCGCC
>NW_004955417.1:24541278-24548490 GCF_000276665.1 Chinchilla lanigera
GGCCCGCGTGCGGCCGGAGGGCCCCGGCCCCGCCGCCCCCTCTGCTCTCCTCGCTCTCCGCCCGCGTCCCGGGCTCGGGCGGGGATGTGTGCACGGGGGCGCAGGGGAGAGGGCGCGTCACGTGCCCCGAGCGTCCCTTACCTTCCACGGCCATTCTGTCAGAGGTGCCCTAACGCATGCATACTTGTCCTGGCCGAGGAACTCCTCCGGCCGGCGCGCCCCCCCCTCCTCGCGCCCGCGCCTAAATATACTGCGCTCCTCGGCTCCGGGACCAACCTGCCGCGGTCACGCGAGGCGAGCAGCGGCTCCGGCTCGGCGCGGAGCAGCCTGGGGAATGTAGTCCCCCTCCGCGCGGGGCAGTCTGGGAAGTGTAGTCCTCTCCGCGGCGCGCCCCCTGGAAAAGCCCGGGTTCCCCTATACCCAGCCACCACACTCGGGTAGCAGCTGGGAATTTCATCAGGCCCACACCAAGCAATCCCTCGTGGACATCTGGAGTGGGGGCTGGGGGAATCCCGGGCACCCCGGCTTGTGGCGAGAACTACATCTCCCAGGATGCCGCGCGCGGTCTCCTTGGGCGCTAAGAGGCGGGGCCCGCTATTGAGACCTTCGCTGTCAATCTGAATCTGCCAGGCACCTGGCCGCGTGCGGCCAGAGGCTGCGGGCAGCGGGGTTTTCGATGCACACTCCAGGCTGGGCCCTGGACCAACCATCCAGGCATTCCCGTTGTCTGTGGTCCTCTGTCTGGGCCGGTTCAGAGTGCGGTTTAGACTTGTTCCCCGGCACCCTGAGACGTGTGGGGTTTGGAGAGAATCCCGCCAGGTGACACCTCGGTCTTCTGATCCTCCGCGGTGCCTCTGATGGCGAAAGCCTGATAGGGGTGGGTGAACAGGGATTGGCCTCAAAATCCGCAATAGGCAACGTCCGCCAGGAGTAAAATCTAGGAACCAGGCTTCCACGGGAGGACGTCACACCGTGGAAAATATCTGGCTCCCAAAGGAGGCGGCTTGCAGCCTGCCTGGCCTGTGACAGGCCTGATAAAGAACTGTGCCTGAGAACCAGGATTCTTTCTTTCATTTTCTGAACCATGCCCTGCACTCAGGTGCTGCTGACACTGTAAACAGAAAGGATAAGGGAACCGCGTGGATGGCAATAGACAAGTACACACTGATAAAAATTAAACTCCCACACTTTGCTCCTGACTGGCAGGAGTACTGGAATGGTCTTGGGAACAAATAGAGCTCCAGACTGATTTAGACTTTGAAAGGGTTTGAGGTCAGAAATGCATCTGCCGCCACACCCACGCAGCCCCCAACTTTCCCGCCCATCCTCCTCTACAGCTTTATTTAGAAAAAAAAATTCTGCACAATAAGGAAGTACAAATATCTGATTCTTTCTATGAGTATGTGAACAAACTTTGTCCTGGTCATTGGGAAAAAAAGTTTTTCAAAACAGTTTTGTTTCTGAGTGTGTACGTGCATATCGGTTTTTTACTAGTCACTAAGTAGGTACTTCGTCCTCCTGTTGGGTACTACAACTGTGTATAGGCACACTTTAAACTACCTGCATGTAAACATTAAATACCCTTGGTGATACATTAACTCTGAGTCCATGGAACTGTGTTCAAATTAAACCTGAAGTTTCAAACCTAAGTGTAGCAGAGACAAACCTGTGCCGTGAGACATAATTTTCATGGGAAAATAGTTTTCTAACCTACTATGTAGTCAGGCATCCTGAAACCTATAGAGAACTAAACTCAAGTGCTTCACTTCCTTTAGAATGACAAATGGAAAAGAGAACCATCAGGCAGGCAATGTCAGTGGTTCCCAACCCTGGCTGTAAAAACATATATCCCTTAAGTCCCACCTTAGTCTCACAGAATCAGAATTTCTGGGGATTTCTGTAGTAGTGTTTATCGACTGATTTACTTTGGTGCTGAGGGTTGAACCCGGGACCTTTGCAATGAGTTACATCCCCAGATCCTTTTTATTTTTTAGTTTGTGGCAAAGTCTCCCTGAGTTGCCCAGGCTTGCCTCAAATTTACAATCCAACTGCCTTAGCCTCCCAGACCGCTTGGATTAGTGGCATGCACTGCCACACCCAGATTCATGCACGGATATTTTAATCTTCGGCAAATCTTTAAACTGTTGGTATATTTTCAGTTTAAAGATCTGGACAATATTGGGGCTGGGGATTTAGCTCAGCGGCACAGCGCCTGCCTGGCAAACACAAGGTCGTGAATTCGGTTCCCGGTACCAGAAAAAAACAAAACAAAACAAAACAAAGAGATCTGGACAATATTAAAATGCACAAGTCATTGAAATCTACTGTTAGTGGGAAACTTAATTTTATGCTCAAATTTTAATATCTTCCCCAATAGATGAGCATGCCAATTAAATTTCATTTTTATTATAAATATAAATAAGATATGGAGGAAATATTTAGTTTAAACCATGTAAAATAGCCTATGTTTGACCATTTTTCAAACCAATAAATAGAGTAACTTCATATGGTTCAACCTAATAAAAGATAAGCAGCCATTAAACAGAGGTTTTCCTTCCTGCTTGAAATTTGAACCATCTGGGTTGCCATAAAAAAATATATGTAGTTTTTACCAGATTAGCCAAAAAGAAAAAGACATAAAGTACTAACTCTTGGCAAGACTGTGAAGAAGCAAAGACGTATATTGCTGGTGGTATGTAAGTAGACACAATCACTTTAGAAAACCATTTGATATATTAAGCTGAATATTCACTTATCCTGGAACCTAGTAATTCCACCCTAGTATAACAAATAACAAGGGGATAGTCTTGGCTACATTGTTTCCAATAGCCCTCAAATGGGAAACCACACAAACACACAGGAATGGCAGATTGGATAAATGAACTGTGGCTTAATTAAACAATTGGATTTAGCAGGGGCCAGTGAGCTATGACCACTACGGTCAGTGGGGCAAATATGACTCACCATTTACTTATGTATAGTTCATCTGCTAAGGATGATTTTTACATTTCTAAAGGGCTAGGGCGTAAGTGTAACATTTTGGAATACCTGGAAATTATACAAAAGTACTTATATAATACCCTCAGTTTTGTTTCCTGGTCTACTAAACCTAAAATGTTTCCTGCTTAGCTCTTTTCAGAAAAATAAAAATAAAAATAAATGTTTGCCAGCCCTGCTCTTGTAACGAGAATGGATGAATTAAAACTGTTTCAAAAATATAGATGACCTTTGAGTGCATTAGTTAGCTCTTGTTGGTAACAGATTACACCAAAATTTAGTGGCTGAAACAATATCCATTTGTTATCTCAGTCTCTGTGGATCCGTAATTTCAGCATGGATACCATCAAGCCATCTGAAGGCTGGAATGGGGAAGGATCTGCTTTCAAACTTGCATGGCGTCTGGTGGAACTCAGTTCCTTTCAGGCTGTGAGATTAAGAACATCAGCTCCTTGGTGACTCTTTGGTCAAGGCTACCCTCAGTACTCCACCTCGGTAGCTTCCCAACATGGCAGCCTGCTTCATCCAAGTACTCAAGGCAAAAAGGCAGTCCAAATATCTGCTGCCAAGAGGGAAGTCATACCTTTGCCCTCTACCCATGGAAATGCCACCCCCCCATATCCTATTAGTTGGAAGCAAGTTATTCAAGAAGAGGGGATTAGAGGAGACCATGAATAACAAAGACAGAGGTCATTAAGGTCCTCTTAGAGGCTGCCTGCTAGAACACACAGCAGTATGTTGAACAAAAAATGCCAGGCACAAAAGAGGATGGAGTACAGCGATTCCATTTACATACTAACTTATGGGATTAAGTATTAACACTCACCGTGGGATGAAAGCCACACGGAAGAGTTAGCACCTGGTAGGAACCCCCCATGAGGTCATCTGAATCTTGTTCTTGAGGACCGTGCTGTTTACACCTGTGGACCCTGTGAACATAGCTTGAGATGGATACTGTATTCACGGTGTGTGAAAATTTATGTATATTGCATTCCAATAATGTTTTAAAAGTAATAAATGCTTAGCTTCCTTAAATAGGATAAATGATGCATTTATCAGTCACTCATTTTCTGTGCTTTCTCTTTATTTTTCTTTGCTGTAAAAGAGTGGTAGTTCCATTTGATTTCATTTCACAAGGACATTTTGATGGCTTACTGTATGCCAGGTACTCATCTTGGTGCTTGGGATATATGGCAGCCTGAATTTCTAGACATAGCCCCTGAGATCTCAAAGTATAAACCTTTTGTAGGCATAATGTCATAAAGCACCACTGATCCTAAAAGAACCTAATCTGCATGGGTCTAAACTAATCATGTGAGCCCTTAAAAATCAGAGAACCTTCTCCAGCTGGCAGCAGAAAAGGGAAGGGAAAGTGGAACGCCAAAAGATTTTAGGCATGAGAGGAACTCAATACTCTTTACTTCTTTGAAGATGAAAGGGCTCATACAGGTAGAGATGGAGATGACCCTGGCTGACAGCCAGTAAGGTCACAGGAACCTTGGTCTTATAGCTGTAAAAAACTTGCACACCTATGATCCCAGCACCCTGAGAGGCTGAGGCAGGAAGATTGCAAATTAGAATTCAGTCTGGGGAACTGGACCACTTACTGAGGTCTTGTCTAAGTTAAAAATTTTATTAAATGGTTGGGGATATGGCCCAGTGCAAAGGCCCCCAGTTCAATACTCAGTATCACACACACACACACACACACACACACACACACACACACACACACGAAACAAACCTGGAGTCAGCCAAGAATCTGAAACCCGAACAAGCCTGAAAGAGAGCTCTTCCCCAGAGACTACTGATAATCCTCTAATCCAGATGACAGCCTGACTTAGGGCTTGTAAACCTTGAGCAGTGAACCCGAGTGTACCCTGCCAGATGGCTGAGGGGCAGAAGATGAGCTCATAAATGGATATTTTTGTGATAATTTGTTATGCAGCAATAGAAAAAGTGACAGGATACGTCCTCGTCGAAGGGCCCATCCAGTCCCGTTATCCTGCCCTTGTTCTTGATGGTGGAGGCAGTTAAAAATCATGATCACATCAATAACATATCTAATTTACCGACAAATAAATCAGAATCCCCGGAGTTGGGTCCCTCACTCTGTAGGACTTTTTCAAGTTCTTGCGGTGATTCTGTTCTGTAGCTTCTGTTGCCCAACACTACTAAAGAGGCAGAAAACACAATGCCTGGGTGAGAACAGGTGACGTGTTGAGCATTTCCCTCTGTCACGGGCTCTGTTAGTGACCACAGAGTCACATCATGTCTTCCTGCAACCTGCCTCTCGGACAAGGGCTCCTTCCTGTATTCCTACCATCCTCCTGCAGGAGTCAGACAGACCTGGGATCAGTGCTGGCTGCAGGGAACATGAGTTGCTCCTTCATGGATACAGCCTCTGAAATCACTGAGCATGTTTCCACGTTTGTAAACTGGCTGTGAAGATTCTTATAGGGTGGGTATAGGGATTGAGCTAGTTAACTGATGTATGGTATTTAGAAAGGTTCCTGGCACATAGTTAATATCACATGCATGTTAGTTGTTCTTACTAAGGACAATAAAGTATACAAAGTATCTGGTCCTACTAGATGCTCCAAAATGTCACTTTTGCTTTCTTTTCTAAGTCTTAACATTCACTGGTTCACACCCAGGATGGTTCTCTCTCTTGTTTCAATCAGCCTACATTTATTCCACAAACACATATGAGGCAATCACCATACCCCAGTACTATTCTTGCACCTGAGAATGCAGGGAGAAGCTCTTAGCTTCAGACCTAGGACAAGGGAAAGAGAGAGGAGGTATTTAACAATTGACTTTCAAATAGCGTTGACAAGAGTTGTGGTTGGTATGATGGTTAATTTTATGCATCAACTCTGTCATTCAGTGCTCAGGTTTAGGCATCCTGGGTGCTTTCGTGAGGATGTTTCTGAGTGAAATTAGCATATTGATCAGTTCATGGGAGCTAGTAACTAACTGACTCAGGCTAGAGCTCCTCCACCATCTCCTCAGAATTGAAAAGGTCTCCCAGAGATCTGCTTGACCTAGGTGGTGGGAAGTGCTTGAAGTTCCTGAGGCAAGAAAACAAAGGTCTCCCCAATAGCAAGCAAGTACTAAGCAAGTACACAGGTAAGGCACAGGAAGCAAGAAGCCACAACTGCGCAGAGAGGATGAAGAACAGTATGCACATGTTAAGATGCTGGGAAATATCCAGTAGTACTTACTAATGCCTTGTGTTCCATCTCCAGGGTTCTGGCTTCTCCTCAAAGTAAAGGAAAATAAGTGAAAGATAGTAAATGGGGCAATAATATGTTCAAACTTTCCTAGCTCAGCTGGGACTGTTGGTGCATGACTGTAATTAGTGCCAGCACTCTGGGAGGCTGAGGCAGGAGGATCCCAAGTTCTATCAACCGGCAATTTAGCAAGACTTTGTCCAAAATAAAACCAAAGCTCAGTTTAAAGGCCCTGAGTTTAATTCCCAGGATTGGAAGAAAAGCTGCACAGCTCAAAACTTCAATGGCTTATATGCGTGTAGCAACCGACATTGGACTCATATAAACGTCTGTATTTTTAGCAGAATATTATTTCTCTGTGTATGAGCTTTTAGCTAATAGTAATTGTTAACATGATAATCAGAACAGTGACTAATTATTGATTGATTCCACCTGCCAGGAAGCCACAGTGTGAGCATTTCATACATTTCTCGTTTAACCTCATAACAACTCCTGGAACTGGAGTCCTTGGTTTCATTTTATACCTAAGAAAACTCAAGCACACAAGAGTTAATGGTTTGTCCATGCGTATCCAATAAGCACAGCAGAGCCTGCATATCTCTTTCTTTACATCCGTTCTTCTTTTCTTTCTTATAACAAATCTTGGTTTTATTTAGGGTGGTGATGTTCCAGTGGAAAGGCTTAATGTTCTAGTCTTCCTTATGACTAAGTTCTGGCCAACCGGATCTAGTAAAGCTTTGAGTAAAACTTCAAAAACTGTTTAAGTGGTAAACAGCAATTAGTATAGCTCATTTCCACCCTTCCTCCAACTTCCTGCCTTAAGCATGATGTTGATGGTTGGCGCTTCAGCAGCCATTTTGGACTATTTGGTAATTTTTTATGGTTGGTGACATGGGCCACAAAGGACAGACCAAAAAAAAAAAAAAAAAAAAAAAAAAAAAGGAGGGGTACTTGTTATCAGCCAACCAGTAACAGAATA
>NW_004955417.1:24548590-24559661 GCF_000276665.1 Chinchilla lanigera
AACAGCAATTAGTATAGCTCATTTCCACCCTTCCTCCAACTTCCTGCCTTAAGCATGATGTTGATGGTTGGCGCTTCAGCAGCCATTTTGGACTACTTGCTAGTTTTTTGTGGTTGGTTACATTCGCGGCACAGGACAGAAGAAAAAAAAAAAAAAAAAAAAAAAAAAAATGGAGGGGTACTTGTTATCAGCCAACCAGTAACAGAATACTTTGGAAATGCTTTTGTACAAGAGAAAATAAAATTGCATATTATTTAAATGACTGCTTTTTTTCATCTCTGTTAGCATCCAAGTGTAGTTCCTTATGTGATTAGCCTTAACAAGCAGCAAAGTCTAGATCCTATCCTATATCTCCCAGAAGCCAACTCCTGTGTTTATTACCATCTTAGTTACTTTCTCCTTGCTGAGACACACTAGCTGACACCCACAACTCTAAGGAGGGGAGGTTGACTTTGGTTCACAGTTTGTAGAAGTTTCAGTCCATAGCCAGCTGGCTCCAAGGCAGAGAGCACTATGGCAGAGGGGCATTGCAGAGAAGAAACAGTCCATGGCAGGGTAAGCAGGAAGCAGAAAGGGATCAAGGGAGGAGAGAGGCAGACAGATCCTTCCAGGCCATGCCCAAATGTCCCACCTCCTCCATCAAGCTCCACCTCCCGACAGTACATTAACTATCAACTCATCAGTGCACTAATCCACCAATGAGTATCACCCCCCATGACACAATAACCTCCCCAAAGCCCCATCTATGAGACCATGAGGCTTTGGGGACATCTAAATAGAATCCATAACAATTATCATGATGTTTTAAAAATATAAGCACTGTGAATACTGGAACTTCGCCTAATGCCTTATGATACTTCCATGTTCTCAATCATAATTCTGATTGCATAACAAGTATTCAATAAGTCAGGTGCTATTATTACTATTGTCATTTTATTGTAACTAACATTTATTGAGTGATTACAAGTACCAAACTCTACATACAGCATTTTTATATACCTTTTCTCATTTAGTCTTTAGTATTGTCATACATCGCTGCTTCCAGATGAGGAAATTGAGACTCAGTGAGGTGAAGCGATTTTCTCCACATCTCAAAAGCATGAAATTTGATTTTAAATAGTAGGGAGGGCATTCAAGCCTGTGAATCACTTCATCTACAGCATCACTTCATCTCCATCTCAGTGTTGATTGCAAGTTTGATTTCATAAGCACCTGAACAGTTAGGAATCACCAATAATAATAAAATGAAAAGTTCTTAAGCTGTCAGGACCAGAAATCATGATATACACAATGATTCCATAACTTCTAAATATGGAAGAAGGCCCAGGGGAAAAAAAGTCTCATGATTTTAGTGATTTAAAAAGTGGAACTATTATTGCATGACGGCAAGTTTCACCAGATCCAACCACTTAAAATGATGTTTATAAATGTTTCACAGCAGTTGTTGCTGTAGTTAAGTTGCTACATTCATGAGTTTCTAGAGAAAACGCAAGTTCCTAAGTCTCAAAGGTAAATAGGCCGGTCATAGCTCCACTTCGTCAGATGAGATCTGGTAAATCTAACCAGAGAAATCCACACTATGAAGTTTTAAAATGTTCACAATATTGAACTGAGTAAAATAATTTTCTGTGTTATTAAAATGCTGACTGCTGAGGGGAAGTGGCAACCTCTCACGTTATATGGGGTGTCTGTTAAAGGGAGTGAGCATATTTCAGGGAATGTGACCGAAACAAAAGAGGGAGGGGTACTCGTGTCCACTTAATCACAGTGTGTGGGATTGACACATGCTATGTGTTGCTTGCACTGCTGCAAGTTAGAGAGATTCTACGCAGTAGTATTTCAGACTAATACTTTCAAAATCAAAGACTCAGCCAGGGATATAGCTCAGTGGCACAAGCGCCTGACTGCCAGGCACAAGGTCCTGAGTTGGATCTCTGGGTATCAAAAAAAAAACAAAAGGTGCCCAAAATCAAACACTCAGATATGGGTGCCAAGTGGGGTGAAATCTACTTTTGTGTTAACTGTGTGTGCCTTCATTTTTGCTTAAGTACTCCAGCTTCATAGACGCACAGAACTAAGCCGTAACACTAATGGACATTTAATAGCTGTTGGTTATTAGTCAAGTCTTTGACATTTCAGCACTCTCCAAACCTAAGCTACTAAATGGATTCTAAGAGCTCTCTGGTGGCTCTCTGTGCCCCTAAACAGAATAATAGGGTCCAAATCTAATCATCTTACAGCACGTGAAGTCCTCTGCGCGCAAACCCTTGACTTATACATACATACATATATATATAAACTCATGAGGACTGGTGCTCAGCAATAACCAAGAGAGTGTAGAAAAAGTGTTGTGCATGGATCTTGGCATATAACAGGCACCCAAGTGTTGCTCTCACCACCACAATCATCATCATCCTCCAAAGAGCTTCAAAAGCCATTTTCCGTGAGCCTGGATACACTTTCAGTTCATTGATAACGGTGGAGTCAGAAGCAAAGATGTCAGTCTCAGCTACAGTTGCATCACAGGATGAGCTTCACTCCCTGCCTGCAGAACCTGCTCAGACAACGTGGCTGCATTGTGGAAAGCATGGAACACTGGTCAATTCTTTGGACAGATTCTGTGGATAGAAATGAGAGCGAGATTACTGTAGACCATGATGGCTGAGTACATACAAACTCCTTGGTTCTGGAGTTGCTGTCCTCAGGTAGGTTTGCAGCAGACACCCTCCCCCAGTCATGTTGTAAACTGTCTGTAACAGCCCGGGGTGGCTCCCTGGAAATAATAACTTGTCTTCTCTACACACCTGCAAAGCACTAGTAAGCCCCTAGCTGATTTTTATGATTAGATTTTGTATGTCAGATGGGGAATATTCAACATTTGATGGGCTCTCTTTCACTCTTTCTTCCAAAATGACTAGAATTGTTTGCTAGACAGAGATGCAGAAGCTGGCAGGTTACTGTTACTATGTTCTATGTTTATTTTTATCTAATTTCATTAAATGTTTTTAATCATACAAAGTCATTGGGTACAGTGTGAGAACTCCATACATGTGTATAGCATGTAGTGACAAAATCAGAATAGTCAACATTTCCATCGAAAACATTTTAAAAATTTTAACACTTAACAGCTGTACATATTTAAGAGTACAGTGCTATATTTAATACATGTATACAACAAATGGATTAAATCAGAACATGTTATTTTCTTTGTCTGCCCCTCCTTCCTCTGTTAATGATCACCTGGATGTATTTATTATACTTGTAATATACACTGCTTTAATATGCATTGTTGTACTTTACCCCTACCTTAACTGTGAGTGAATACTACTTACAGGCATGGATCAGAGCCTGGGATGATTTATCCAAGTTCATACAACCAAGCAGAGACTGACTTCGATACTTTTCTTCTTCCAGATCTAGTACATTTTTAGTCCATCGCAATGCGTTATCTCTTCAGGTGTAAAACACTAACTTATTTGGCCTTCAAAAATGAAGTCCTTATTTGGCCTATCGAAAAATGCAGTCTTGCATGAAAAATCCTACTTGGTACCATTTCAATAAAATGCTACCTTAATTTTGCAAAGTAACTCACTGAGAGAGAAACTTCCCTTGAATGAGCTGAGGAAGTGCTGTGCAGTGGTCTCAGTGGGAGATTTTAGTGGGAGGATAACTCGTGTTCAGCACTCTCCAAGCCTAAGCTCCTAAATGGATTCTAAGAGCTCCCTGATGGCTGTGTGCCCCTAAACAGAGCAATGGGGTCCAAATCTAATCATCTCCCTGCATGTGAAGTCCTCCGCCTGCAAACCCTAACAGAACTGTCCTTGGTGTGACACTTAACCCTGATATGTCAACTTCTCTGGACTAGCAGGTTAGTAGAGCCTGCCCCTGGGTATGCCTGGGTGGGTCATGGAGATGTGACCTCAGGTACTTTCTATGGTCCCTAGTCCCTTCCTCTCTGGTACTGTTTCCCCCCTCTGCTTCCCAGCCACCATGAACTGAGTGGCTTTGTACGCCATGCCCTTCCCCATGATTTTTCTGTCTTAGAGGCAGCTGATCTTAGATGGAAACCGTGAGCCAGTTAAACCTTTCCTCCTTTAAACTGTGGGTATGGGATGTTGTGTCCAGTCCTGGGAAAGCTGGATAATACTTGGTCTCACATTCTAGGTGTTATGGTTTGTGTCTGGACGTCCCTCCAAAGCCTCATGCAGTCATGGGGTAGGCTTCTAGAGTTTGCGATTGATTCATGGTTCAGTGCTGGGATTATGGGTGTGAGTGCTGCACTCACCCTAGGGCGGGTAGCCTGCATGCAATATAAGCGAGGGAAAGAGTCTTGCTCTCTGCCGCTTCTCCCTTTTGCTCTTATTGCTTTTACTGGCTTCCACTGCCATGAACTGTTGCCCTCTGCCATCTGCCATCCTGCCTTGGAGCCAACCCAGTATGGACTAAAACCTTCACAAACTGTGAGCTAAATAAAGCTTTCCTTCCTTAATTTTGGGTGTGAGGTATTTTGTCCCAGAAATGAGAGAAAATAACCAAGATACTAGGTTAATTTTCTCCATTATTGTAGAGCTAACAAATCTTTCCTGAATGGAATTTTCCTAAGTTTGCAGGAACATACACATTGTTATTTTCACTTTCATTGCATCCGTGCCCTGTCTAGCCCATGGGGGCAAGGAAGGAGCCTGATCTGACTCACTTTTGACATCCAAGCCACCATCACTCTATCTGGCCCGTAGTAAATACTTAGTTCACATATTACAGATTTATAGATAATAACAGACTGAAGAGTTCATGCATAAATTATTTCTGAGTGAGTCTTAATTTTTCCCAATAGTATTTCAAGTTAAGATTTTGTTTTTGTTAGTTTTAGTCTGTACTCTTAAGAGTAAATTTTTTTTTATTCCTGAAATCAGTTCAAAGACAACTTAGAGATAAGTTTATTAAAGCCCTCTTATTTCACAGGGAAGGCAGAGAAGTGAAAAGATTTAGCCATGCCACACCAGGGTAGAACAGTGTTTGGGACCCAGGGCCAGGTGGCAGGTTTTGTCAGTGGTTTGGGTGTGGCTGTGAGCATGGCTCTGAAGGGTTCTTGCATTGGGCACTGGGTTCCCAATATGACGATATTAAGAGGCCGCAGAATATCTGGAGCCTCCTCAGAGGTTGTCAAGTCATTGTGAGTCTGCCCTTAGGAGAAAAAAATGTAGTCCCCGTAGAACCACTGACTCTATAAGAGCTGTCCTTTTCCCTCTTTCCTGAGTCCCCCTCACCAGATGCCATCTGGTGTGAAGTTCTCACCAGAGCCCAGCTGAGAGGCAAGTGCCATGCCTCCAAACCACCATAACTGTAAGTTAAGTAAACCACCTTTCTGTATAAATTTCTAGCCTTGATTGTTTAACTATAGTAACAGAAAAGTGACTAATCAGTTTTTTTCAGATGGTGGAGGTGGGGCATATGGAACGTTTCTGCTGCTCTCTGCTCAGCTTGGCTTATTTAGGCTGGGGAGGTTGGGACGGCTGTGCTTCTCACTGCTTCCTTAGCATCCGTCCTTCACCCAGGTGGAAGGGAGGAGCTGCTTGGAGGGAAGCCAAGGAGCAAGAGGGCAAGAGGGAGCACATGAGACTCTCAAGGCCTGCCTCGCACTCGGGGACTTCCCTTTCTTGCTCAGGTCACCCAAAGCAAAGGCACAAGGAAATACATTCTTCCTGAGAAGAAGGCACACAGAGGCTGTAGATGTGGAGAAGGATGAGAACTGGGCTAAGACTCAAGGTCCATGGTGCCTGTGTATTTATTTTCTGTGGCTACCATCAGCTGGATGGCCGAATACAGCCAAGCTTTATTCTCTCACAATCCTGGACACTAGAAATCTACAGTCAAGGAATCTTCCAGGCCACGCTTCTACTGCAGGCTCTTGGGAAAGAACCTTCCTATGCTCCTCAGTGATGGCCGAAAATCCTTCTACTCATCGTCTCGCAGCTACATCTCTCCAACCTCTGCTCTCATCTCTCTCGGCTCCCTGCCATGGTCCCCTTTTCCCATGAATGTGTCTGCCTCCAGGGTTCCTAAGAAGGGTACCAACAATCATGGGACTCAGAGTCCACCCTAATCTAATGTGACCTCACGTAAACTTGATGACATTTGCAAAGACTCTATCTGCAAGAAAGTCATATTCACAGATGCTGGGGGCTACTAATGCAATATAACCTTTGGGGAGACAGAATTCAACCCATGACAGACCAGAATCCTGTACCATCCTATTTATTTTCAAAGTTTAGGTCAGGTCCTGCATCAGTCCTACTCCCACATAAAGTTTAGGTCAGGTCCTGCATCAGTCCTACTCCCAGTCTCCTGGTTAGATATTAGAATTCCTGGTTAGAAATTAAAATTCTTGCTCCCACTTGACCCAAAGTGTCTGCCAATCAGACACTTTGGGTGTTAGGACCAGAAATGTGTGGCATAACAAGTCCTGCAGAAGAGTTTAGTCAAATTTATGAATCATCTCTATAGATGATGGTAGAACTGAGGTTTGGCAAAGGGGTAGAGTTAGCCATGTTATTAAGGAGTGAGATGGGTGTGTGTGTGTGTGTGTGTGTGTGTGTGTGTGTGTGTGTGTGTTTAGGAGTAGAGGAGTAGAAGTAGGGACTGCTATGCTCTAAAAAAACAAAGGAAAGGAATTACTCATAAAGGCGCAGGTGCAGATGTACCGTAGGTTTACTGTAGGATTCACTAAGGAACGCTTATAATCCAGGACCCACTAAACTCATGGATCAATGGGGCTGATGAAACACTGTCCTCACACCCACAAGCCTCCACAATGCATTTTCGTTTTCTGTGGGTGTGAGGAGGATGATAAGGGTAATGAGTCTGGTGTGAGCAACCCTGGGTAGACAGAAAAAACCGAGAAAACATAGGCAGGGTGTTTTGCAGTGTTCTAGACATTTGTAGATGTGATTATAACCAAAGACCCATTGTTGATTCAGAGATCTGTCTTCACCCAGTTCAGGGAAAGAATGACCCTGTGCAGAGATCAGAAAGAAAAGGCGCCGAAACTGAATACAGCATTGCAGGTGTGTGACACAGGAAGCCAGCTTACTTGTAAACTCATATCTAGTGCACAGCTAAATGTAACAGTCAGAATTTAAATGGGGTTAGATTCTCAAGTTAAAACTGTAGTGTAAAAAAAATCAGAAATGGCCAATCTTGCATTCAAAATGCCTTAAATTGCCCATGAAATATGGAAATGAACTGTAATTTTATGATACAACCTTGTAGACTAATTTCCTACTATGCCTAAATTAAAGCACTAGGGGAAAGACCACATGGAAAGCTTTTATGCAAATGTATGTGTGTTTAAAAAATTCCTCCTTAAAATAATAAAGCCCTGTTCTGAATGGGGGTATGGATGGACGGCTGTGGTTTTTTCCTTCTGGACACTGATGTCTTAATAAGCTGTTTGGTTTTATGGGGATTAAATGAGAAAATTAAAACTCCACTTTAGAGTGGAGGTAGCTCTCCGAGTATATGGGTCTTTTGCTCCATAGGTTTAACCCACCTAGATAAGGTAAGTGCGTATTTAGTGGTGATGGGCCAAAACTCTTCAAGTGCTTTAAGAACATTCAAGCATTCTGGCCCTGAAGACTGTGTGCTTAACCACCATGCTATCCCGCTTTTCTAAGTTTTTGCACATTTTACTTCCACCAGGTGCCACTTTGGAGAGCAACAGACCAAAACCAGAACATGGAGCAGGACATGGTGATACCAAGCATGGTCTAGGATGTCCTTGGTGTGCTTCTCCTTAAGTTGGGCAAGTCCTATAGGAAAGACCTTGGCAGTCTTCTCTTTGAAGGAGCATGTATGTTTTCTTGTTCTCCTGGGGCAGGAAAAACAAAACTGTATGTCATGTTGCTGCAGAAGGAAAGGATGGAGTTGAGCTTTTGTGATGAGATGAGGAAAGTCTGCCCGTCAGTGGCCAGAAAGTAAAAGTCTGGGAGAATTCATGCAGTCATGGGTAGGCAAAGGCTCCCCTGGCACTGATAATAGATCACTGTCCTCATAAACCTGAAGGCGTGACCTAGGGCTCAAGCCTAAGGTCTGCAGATGCAAAGGAGTAGAAGCAAAATGGGACATGGGAGATGATGAGGGAGACTGCACCTGAGAAAGGAAGACCACTGGGTCACTGAGATGTCCCTGTGAGATGAGGCAGTGGCAGCACAGTACATGCCTGGTCCTCCCTTCTGCAAGCCTTCCCTAGCTGGTGATGACTGTTAGTGGTAACGTGGCTTTGGAACACATATTTCTGTGATATCTGTTTCACTCAGTCATGTTTCCTAAGAGCTGGAAATATGACCCTTATGGGGCAGTGGAAGTTATAGGCTAATTTTCCCCTTGCAATTTTAACTGTGAATGAAGTAATCTCTGCTAGGTGTTGTAGGTGATACAGGGATGTAGTATTTACAGCTGTGTCTTCACTCTCATACAGCCCTCCATGGGCTCTTGGGGTCCTTTATCTCACTTCCTGAGCCAGTTGCAGGAAGCAACCACACAGAGTGTCCTGGTTCCTAATGTACTGGATTAGTGATGCGACATTTAAAGATGCTGTGATGAAATAGAAGTTCCCCGATTCTTGGAAATATAGAATTGTGTGCAAAATGTGCATCTCACTATGATATATACTAGCAGAGCAAACTAAAATAAAATAAGTAATATCTCTCATCATGATTTTCTCATTTGGAACATGGACAATAATCCATTCTTTACAGGTTACTTTTGAGTAAAATCACATAAACATGTACACGTATTCATATATATGTGTGTTTGTGTGTGTCTTTTTTGTGTGTGTGTTTGTGTGTATCTTATATGTGTATATGAGTCAAAAGTTGGGAGCTTGACATAATGAACATTTCTCATCTCACACAATTTCTGTAGCTGAAGGCATCTGAGAACAGATGATCCAGGTGGTTCTAGCTCAGCGCGTTCATGGGGCTGCAGGCAGGATGTCTGCCAGGGCTGTGTTCCTCTTAGAAAACTTGGGGTTGAGACATATATACTCCAAGCTGGATCCACACACTTAAGAGTTAGTGCTGGATGTTGACTGGAGACTTTGACACCTTGCAACGTGGATGTCATCATGGAACTGCTGGATTGACCTCACAAAGTCTGGCTTCCCTAGAGACTGATTCCAGAGAGAATGATGGGAAGCCACGATGCCTACTTTGTAGAAGCCAGACTCCAAGTCCAGCCAGCGACCAAAGTGAAGCAGATGGGGGTCCACTTTGTGAAGACATTGTTTTAGAAGGGACATAGTTTAAATTTCCACAATAGGTAACATACTGAAAATTCTGTAATAGATTTTGAGCCCAGTAAGTGAAAGCAATTATTATTTGAAAGCTTAAATGGTGCCCTGTCCTACTCTACCCCCTCCACACTCAGCCTGGTGCTTGGTGAACCCGAGCCTTCTTAAATAACGAGTTCAATGAATTGCTAATTGAATTGCTTGCCTTGTGTAAGGTGTTGTGCTAAGCATTCTGGCTGGAGTATCACTTTTAATCTTCAAGATGACTCTGGAAAAATGGGTGCCAGTTTATTGTCCTCATTCTACAGATAGAAAACTTTGCACAGAGAAACTAAAGTATGCATAGAGAAGTTAAACTGTTTGTTGGATGTTCACATAAGAAGGGTTTTATATTTTGGGGTTTTGGGGTATATTTTTGTTTTGCAATACTGTGAACTGAACCCAGGACCTTTGCACTAAGCTGCATACCCAGCCCTCTTCTGTACTTTTTATTTTGAGACAGTGCCTCCCTAAGCTGTCCAGCCTGGGCTCAAACTTGTGATCCTCCTGCCCCAGCTTCCCAGAGAGGAGATTATGCCCCAGCTCCTAATGGAGGATTTTGATGGAAGCAAGAATTGGTCTCAACTCTTCTGCCCTAGAATGTAGCTTTTGGCTATCTTACCATGGTCTTTCACCAATTATTCATGTGAGATTCTTCTGCCTCTGAATAATACTTAAATTGTGAAGTCTTTATTTTTTCTTTCAGATCTAGATTTCCCTAAAAATTCCCAAGCAAAATTTCCCAAGGTTGAAAGACAGAAATTCCTCATTTACACTCTTCTTTGTCCACTATTTTAAAAAAACCCACAACCCTTCTACATTCTTGTTTTGGACTTTTATTTTTTGTACCAGGAATTAAACTCAGGACCTTGTGCTTGCCAGGCAGGCGCTGTCCAGCTGAACTATATCTGCAGCTGTTTTAGACTTTAGATTTCTCCTTGAAACTTTGATGTTCGAAGGTCTTGTGGCTACATCAAAGTTAGGAAACCACCAAATTAGATTTTGCCAGGTGTTATTTTGTGCTGATTACACGAGCCCACTGTTTCCTTGCTTCTCCATTGTTCTAGAACTTAGAGACCAAGTCGGTCAACTCCTGTTTGCCTCCCTTAGCCACTGTCCTCATTCTCCATCTGATAAGGACGAAGACGGAAGCACTGGAGTGGTCCTTCCGTGGGCCACGTCTCTAGTCACTTCCACTTCTAAATTATCTTATGTACAATGGCCACATAAAGTCCCAAGAATGTCTTCTGTGGCTCTGCCACTTTATTGCTAAAATAAAGTCTTGAACTGGCTATGTCACTCTCCCAAGTGAGGGGTGCCACAGGTCTTAGTATATATCATTAGACAGTGTTTGTAAAGAATCATCTGAAAGAAGTTGTTTTTTTTTTTTAACTAATAGTATTTCCTGAGGACTTTGATATGCTAATGAACAATGAGAATCTCTCTGAGGGAGGGAGGACAAGGTAACCCGACCCAGAGGTTTTCTCTCTTAGGCTTGTTGTGGCAAGCACATTTCATCGCGGCATTCTCTGTGGTGGTCCACTTGGAGATGTTTCCTGTCATTATACTGCCTCCCTGGCACTTTTCTCCTGGTGATAAGCCCTCTACTCACCGCAATTCACCTTAACATGTGGAAGTCCAGAACTCATCCCTCGATAGGCTTGGCTCTGTCCCCTTTGAGCTCCAACCTCAGCCTCCCCAGATCCTCTGCTTCAGAGTATCAAGATATCTCTCTCTGCTGAG
>NW_004955417.1:24559815-24566631 GCF_000276665.1 Chinchilla lanigera
AGAACTGGATATTTTAGAACTGGATATTTTAATGACAAAGCCACAAACTAACGTAATCTCTTCAGGGTCCCAAAAATGTGTCGTCTGTATGTGACAAGTGAGAAGTCTGCCCTTCACCAGATGGGTCTTCCTTGAGCACGTCCAGTTGCAAATCTGACTTTCTATCCCAGGTGTTGCCCCTCTGTCTGAGATAGCCTTCTCTTCTAGATTTCCCATCCATTTTCTGGAAAACCCCAATGTCTACCCATTGGATCAGTCCAATGCTCATCATGACGCCCCTCATTAAGACATCCTCCAAGTCCAGGTCATTGAGTCTTACTATGGATTTTACTTGGATTTCTTCTTAAGCCCAAGTGCTGGAGAGTGGACAGGAGGCAGGGTCTTGGTGCTGCTGCCTTGAAGCATCTGCAGGGATCTCCAAGGCAGATCTCTTCCGAGGTTACCTTCAAGTGATAGCATTCGATTGGTTAGAACAATAAATAACTTATTTAAAGATATTTTAACACTTATGGGGAGCACACTCTTTCTGAACCTTAATGAAAAGCAAAACATTTTCTAACTACTTTGCAATTTGCAAGGTAACTTTTTCTTCTTTTGAAGGCAGGGGATTTCATTATTATGCAGAGTAATACTATATTCCTTTGATGCTTTTAGCTTATAGCACCTGAAGAAAAAGAAAGGAGCCACATCCCTCCTAAATATGGTTTCCTTAGTTCTATAAAGAGAATATTTGGAGGACCAGTGAAGCAAGCAAGCAGTCAGGTACTAGAAATGCAAACATGGGTAATATTCGTTTCCTACGGTGCCCTGATAGCTGGTGTTAAACATTTACTCATTCATATGTTCAGGTGTCAAACACTCCCAGAGCATGTACTGTGTCCCAGAGGCTTGTATGGTGGGGTATGTGTTAGAATAAATTCCCTAGAAATTGACTCAGGAACTGGAAACTGAGAACTGTGTGGAGGACGTTATTGGGAAATACCCTTGGGACATACAACTAAAAGAAAGTCAGGCCGTAGGATTGGGCAGGGAGAGAAGTGACACTTAACACAATTACAACTGAGGTTTAATCCTGTCCAGAAGGATCTCAGGAGCTGGGATGACCCACTAGCCCTGTCCCAAAAAAGCAAGGCCCCCAGGCCTCTGTGTGCCCATGTCATCTGGCCATTCATGGCCCATTCTTCCTGAAAGGGGCTCTAACCTCATGTTTTGCAACCTAGGGAAAGGCTGAGTGAAGGGCATGGCTTTGAGCTGTTCACACGTCATTAGTATCCTGCTAGCAGGGAACAGGGAAGAAGCCTGAAGGAGGACACAACGCTCACCACTGGGATGTAACAGGGACAAGGACCCATGGACGACCTGGAGAGCTGACAGTGAGCTAGGGGATTCGGGCAGGCAAAGCAGCTGTGGTAACTGGACAGGACCTGTCAGTTGCAGAAAGGTGTTAACCAAGGAGATGGCTGCAGATCCTTAGCACCCAACCCCCACCCCCATATCGGTCAGGGAATGCCATCTTCAATTCTGCTGGCATAAGATCATCAGGGGGTCAAGCCGAGCCCTGTACCTGACGCCAATCTTCCGTCATGTGATCAAATTGTTTTTTTCAGGAACAGCATAGAGCTGATGTCACACAGAAGATATAAAAGCTGGTGGCCGTTAAGCTTGTGGCTGCAGTGAGCCACTTCACCAGTCTGTCTCGCCCTAGGCAGGGTGTACTTCCTTTCCTATTTTAGTGGGCCTCTGTTCTCTGCAGAGCACTTCTTTTCAGAGCACCTTTGCTTGAGCATTTCTTTTATACTTTCTCTTTTCTTCTCTTTCGCTAAGTCAATGTTAAATTTTCATGTTCTTCTATTTTTCTGTCCAACTCACTGAACAGGACAAGAGGAGCCTGGACAGCACCGCTGGTCCCTACAACAGCTGGTAATGCCAGTGCAGTTCGGGAGCTGAGGGGAAGTGTGTAAGCGCTGTGAGGGCTGCAAAGGCATCCAGGCCAGGCTCAGTGTCCTGAAAATTCTTCTCAGAGGGGATAATGGAAGCCACGGAACAAAAGGGAGTCCCTGTGGGAAAGCATGAGAGAAAGGGTCTTCCCTGTACAGGGAGCAACCTGCGAGAAGAGCTGGTAGTCACAGGAACCTGACGCCACTGGGAATGGTTGAGTGGAAAGGGTAATGGGAGACGTTGCCCGGGATCTGGGTGAGGGCCTGACCCTAAAGCACGGGCCTGCCAGAGCAGGTATGCCAGCCCAGCACTCGGGGAGGTGATCCGGATGATCCTGACAATCACAGTTGCCAACAGGGAGCTGCATGGTGTAATTTGCACTTCAGGAAGATCATTCTGGCTGCAGCGTGGAGGAAGGATTGGAGGTAAAGAGCAACAGAGGGCTCCTCAGAGGGCTCCTGTAGGCACCGGGTCATTAGTTTCGGGTGAGAAATGATAGTGATTAGAATGAGGCATGTCAGGTGGGATAGAGAGAAACGGATGGATCCGAGAGATATTAAGGAGGCAGAATCCATAAGATGTGACTGATTGGAGCTAAGTCATTAGGGAAAAAGAGGAGTCAACCTCAGATTTGTCTTTGAGCCAAAGCCCACTGGCAGGGGTGGGAGGAAGGGATCTCAGCATGTCAGGCTGAAGCAAGGGAACCAATTAGAGCCATGATAAACAACATCTTTTACTGCGGGGACCCACTCAGGAAAAAATGAAAACAGGCTAATGGGCCAAACTTCCACAGAAATGAAAATGGCATAAGATTCTACGAAAATAAAATATATTGTACACTTACAACTTAAGTTATCTTTTTTTGGAAGAATGCCAATGGGAAGAGAGGCCCTGCATCTACCCACTAAAATATTAAAATCTGGGCGCCACATTTAGATATCACAATATGGCTGCAGCTTGTCAATATTTTTGTTTCCTCTTTGCGTATTGCTTTGACCTCACAGACACCATTTTAGAGCATGATCTTTATCCTTAACATAACCCTGAAAGTCGGAGTTGCTACATTCTGAATTTATAGAGGCAGGAGCAGAGGCTCGGAGGAGTGAAATGACTACTTTCCAAGCTGCAGAGTGCAGTCTAGAAGGTTCCTTCTGTTCAGGCAATGCTTCCTGCCATAGCACCCGCCATTACCAGGACATTAGACCACACAGACAGGAAATCAGCGTGAATGCTGAGCGCTTCCTGTAGCAAGGGCCGTCTCCCTGTTTAGAAGTAAAAAGTTGGGTGGCAAGTGATATCTTATTTTGCTCAGAGAGCCCCAGTGTTGCCCATGTCCCCTGCAGGTGTTTAAAAAATGTCACCTGAGCATGAATGCTACCTGAGAGCATGCAGCAGCTTTGGGGACCTCCCCTGGGCACCCTCTAGCCAGGCGTGGCCTCAGGTTACTTGGATTGCAGGAGCTGGGATCCACAGAGTGTCTTTCTCTGAATCTCTGTGCTGTGCAACATCTGAAAAGCCATGCTTTGTCTTGCTTCCTGGGTTGCAAGTGAACTAAATGTAGAGCACTTTGTCCTCTTTCCCACATCCATGATGTTATAACCATACTGCCAGAGTACTGTACCCTGACTAGGGATGGGGAGGGGAGGACCGAAAGTGGAAGGGGAGGAGAGAAAGGGGGAGGGCCCCTCCTGACATTTTCTCTGTCAGGCTCCTTCCTGTTATGGTCTGGGGCCATGTGAGGCGATAGCCTCCTGTTTTGGTAGGTACTTTTGGGGTCAGGTTTTGAATTGTAACAAGGAGGGTGTTTAGTTTTTAATCTGGTAATTTAGAAATGAAGATGAAGTTAAGTATGGCTGTGGGTTAGCTTGCAATAGTTTTGTTTTCTATAAATGCACACGTGTACATGTACGGCACATCCAGCACACGTGGATATATACCTCACTGGTGTTGCTGTGGATTGGATATGCTTTGAATGTGTTCCCCAAGGGCTCCTGTGAGCTGGAAGTTTGGTTGTTAGGGTGGCAGTGCTAGGAGAAGATGTGGAACTATTAAGAGGTGTGAGCTAGTGGGAGATCCTTAGGGTACTAGGGAGGTGCTCTAGGAAGGGATTAAGGAAGCTCTCACGAGTAGTAGTAGCACACATCCCAGCTACTCAGGAGGCAGGAGGATTACAATTTAGAGGCAACTCTGGACAACATAGTGAGACCCCATCTCAAAATAAAACATACTGGGGATGTAACTTTGTGCAACCTGAGTTCAATCCCTGGCACTAAAGACAGTGTGTGTGGGGGATCTTACCAGAGTGAGTTGTCAGAGGAGCAGGCTCAACCTCTGCTCTGCTCTCTGGTTTGCCATTTGCACGCATGCTTTCTTCCCCCAACCTGCACTCCCACCATGACCCTGATGAATTCATTACTAGGTCCTCACTGGGGCCAAACCAGTAATGGGTCCTGCACCCTCTGCTTCATCTTGGACTTTGGACTTCCAGCCCTGTGAGCTAATAAACCTCTTTTGTTTATAAAATCAGCTCGTCTCTTCTGAGTACGTTATAGTACCAAAAATGGACACATGTATGCTGCCAGAGGCGCTTTGTAATCTTTATTGCATGAGAAGTTACTGCTTTTTTTCTTTCCTTCTTCCTCATTACCTTCTCCTTGGAAGAGCTCTTCCAGCCTGGACCACCCCATCTACTTCCTGAGTCCTATGCTGTTTTCTCTGAGATGGCCATAATATTGAGAAGGAACCGCAAATTACCATGGTAAAGGCTGGCTGCAGGGAGTCACAGAACGCCTCTCATTTTAGTTGGAGAAGTAATAATAATAATTATGCTATTTAAAAAATATTTTACGCACACTAACTCAGCAATGTGTCGGGACGAAATTATATTACAATACAAGGATGCTGCAATTTTTTCAGCAACAATTTAGCCATTAGTCATGCTTGTCTTTCCCACTGTGGTCAGTCTCACTGGACTGGATACTCTGTGCAGGGTTAAAAAGGCCGATTTTACACCTTTATCTGCACTCTCTCACATGTTAGGGAAAGGCCTCTTCTTACACTTCAAGGTATCATCTTTGGGCCCGTGACTCCTCTGTTTATTTCTGTGCTCATTCTGCTCTTAAGGATGTCTTCTCTCTCCCTAGAGTCTTTCCCAAGGACCACACAATCCTCCCAAGGTAGCTGTTCTCAGTGATTTCTCTCATGACATATTCCTGTTCATGTTGGTATGGGTGTATTTGACAAATGTATCAACTATGACGCTGTCTCCCGTGGCCGTAGAAAAGAGAAGGTGGGCAATACATGATTTCCAGCATGACCCTGATGAAGCCTCAATGCCTCTTCCCTATGGGCAGAAGCAGCCTGTAGTAAGAGTATTTTTGAGGGCATTCTCATTTATTTAATTTAAAATTAGGATGCTATGAACCCTTTTCTGCAAACACGTGATACAAAAAATATGATGTCAGAATTATATGCAGAAAATCCTAAGGGATCCACAAGAAAAAAGCTATTGGAAATAGTAAATGAGTTCACCGGGTCACAGGTTATAAAATCAATATATAAAAATCAATTGTAATTGCATGCACTAGCCATGAATAACCTCAAAATGAAATTTAGAAAGCAATTCCTGTCCTAATAGTTCCTAAAAAAGAATAGAATCATGAGGAATAAATTTAAGGGCAGACGTGTAAGAGCTGTAATACTGAAAATATCAAAACCAAAGTGACCGAAATAAAAGACTATCTAAATAAATGAAGAGAAATTCCATGTTCATGAAATGAAAAATGTTAACCATCCCCAAACTGATACACAGACTGATTCAACTCCATTGCTATCAAAATCCCAAAAGGATGCTTTTGTATCCTCAGGAGGAGCCCTATATCCCCCTCTCCTGGCTGTTCTGTCAGCAACAAACTGCTTCCTTCAGAGGCAGGTGTTTGTGTTTTGTGAAGCTGGAAAGTTGCACCTGAAATGGGTATTCTGCTCTTTTGTTGCAGGCAAATGAGGCAAATGTCACTGTCAGAGGCCCTTGCACCTCTCCCATAAGCAGGTGCTGTAAGCATCCAGGCTGGGCAGTGTGCGTGCATGTGTGTGTGTGTGTGTGTGTGTGTGTGTGTGTGTGTGTTAAAGGACACCTTGAAGGAAATGTAAGGGTGAGCCACAGACTGGCTTGAGAAAGCCCTTGCAAATCATACATCTCATAAAGGACTTAGGTCCAAAATATATACGTGTCTATTGTATCTCAATAAGAAAGAAACAAGAACCCAACAGGGCAAAAGACATGATGTAGTGGATTGACAACTGGTGGTCAACTTGTAACCCCCAGCTGAACTGAGTGAGCACAGTGCCGGGTGTGGAAGGCCCACCTGGGGATTGTTGCCAGCAGCATAAGAGGCAGACCTGGAGAAGAAGTTGGGCTATTGGGAGCAGAGGAAATGTTGCTGGAGCTGGTGGGAGCTGTAAGGAGCTGTTGGTTCTGTTGGAGGAGCTCATCATGCCGGCTTTTCAGATGAACTTGGCTGTTTTCATCCTCCAAGGAGCTCAGGACCTTGTTGGCACTGAGAATAGCTTTGGTTCACTTTGGGGAAGCTCTGGTCCTCACTTTGAGCATCAATTCCTGGCTCCGGAGGAGAAGGTGGTGCACTGCTGGTCTCCTGGGGAAGCTTTCTGTTAGCTTTCCTGATGGGAACTTAGCCATCTTGATCATGGGGGAGCTCAGGACCTCACTGTTGCTGAGGATGGCTGTGGTACCTTTTGGGGGAGCTCTGCTTCTTCTGAGCGTCGCTTCCTGGCTCCAGTGCAGATCCCTCAGCCTGCTAGCACAGATCCTTCATCCCACTGGGACAGACCTCCTAGATTCTACCACTGACCTTTGGGCCT
>NW_004955417.1:24566871-24587957 GCF_000276665.1 Chinchilla lanigera
ATAAAATATGTGTCTTGTCTTGTATTGTTTCCCCTTTCACAATATCCCCCAGACCATAATACATGACTAGAGTTTTCACTAGAGAAGACATACAAAAGGCTAAAAAGTACAAGAAAAGATGCTCAACATCATCAGCCATTGGGGTAGAGCCATCAAAGGCAAACCAAGATACCACTTAATATGCACTAGAATGGCTTGATCAAAAAAGAGGTCACAAGAAGCTGCACCTGTCACAGTTTCCTGGTGGAGATGTAAAATGGTGCCATCTATCTGGAAAACAGGCTTTTAGTTTCTTAGAAAGTCACCACATAACCTGGTATCCTCATCTGTTGTCCTCACCAAATAACCTGGTGTCCTATGCTGTAACAGAATAACACAGACCGGTTAAATTATAAATAATAAAAGTTTATTTGATACATGGTTCTAGGGGCCGAGCAGTCCAAAACTGAAGGCCCATGTCTTGGTTACTTTTATTGCTAAGACAAAATTCCTGACACCCCAAATTAAGGAAGAAAAGCTTTAATTTGCTCACAGTTTGTGGAGGTTTCAGTCTAGAATCAGCTGGCTCCAAGGCAAGGTGGCATAGCACAGTGGCAACCAATCAAGGCAGCAGAAGACAGCAAAAGCAATGAGACAGAAAAGGGGAAGCACAAGCCTCTTTCCCTCTCTTGCATTGTATGCAGGCTAGCCACCCTGGGTGCGCGTAGCACTCATACCATCTCTGTGCCGTCCTCTTGCACAGGCTCAGGATGTTTACATCAGGCTTAGGGCCAGCAGGACCCTGGCCCCCTGCTGAGTTACTTAGTTAAACTTCTAAACTTCTGGAGCTGACACAATGAGCAACACCCTACAGGTAAGGGCATGGCACGTCCTCTACATGCTAGGACGTAGAACTGCTGAGTTACTTAGTTAAACCTCTAAGCTTCTCAAGTTGACACCCTGTATCAACCATGACACCCCACATGGAGTGATGCTGTTTTGCTGCTTCAGGATGTGGCAGGAGGCAAAATAGCCTGGGAGAAGGAGAGAGAGGAGAGAAAGAGAGAGAAAATGAGGCTGGACCCTCCCTTTTTGTAACTCACCCACTCCCTAGATAAACAGCTTCAATTCACTGGTGAGGGCAGTGCCCAAATAACCTAATAACTCTCAAGGGTCCTGCCTCTCAATGTTGTTGCACTGAAAGTTAAGTCCCGGGGCTGGGGATTTAGCTCAGCGGCAAAGCGCCTGCCTGGCAAGCACAAGGTCGTGAGTTCAGTTCCCGGTACCGGAGAAAAACAAAAACAAAAAAAAAAAAAAATGAAAGTTAAGTCCCAAATATATGAATTTTGCGACACAAGAACTTTCAAACCATAGCACCCAACAATTCCATGAATAGATATCTACCCAAGAAAAACGAAAGCATGTCCATGCAAAGACTTTTCAGTTCAAGTTTGTAGTCTTATTATAAAATCCTCAAACCAGTAACAATCTAAATACTCATCCACTGTTCAATTCATAAACAACATGCAACAGAATATAGCTCAACCATAACAGTGATTGAACGACGTATATATGCACAACATGGATGAACCACAAGCATATTCTAGCAGGTCAAGGAATCCAGAAACAAAAACTACTGCATAATTTTCTCTATGTGAAATATCCAGAAGAAGCAAATCTACAGCAACCCAGGCAGAGCCGAGGTTCCCTGGGGTCTCAGGAGAGAGCAGTATTGACTGCAGGCAGGCAGGCACAGGGGTCTAGGAGTGAAAAAATGCTTTAAATATTGATGGTGATGCTATTTGCACATCTGTCTGAATTTTCTAAGAATCATTTGACCTATACTCATGTATTGGGAGAACGCTGTAGGTTTTATGCATCAATAAAGCTATGGAATAAAAAATAGCCATCTATGAAGAATGGAAAGTGGAGAAAGGACAGGTTTGGCGGCAGTGGTCACTCCTGAGGACGGACGATGGGTAATGAGGGTTCTTTGTTCTTGCTCTTTCCACCCTTTTGTGTATTTGAAACTTTCATAACAAAAAATCTAAAATGGGATTTGAAGAAGAAAACGTCAGGTTTTATTGTATTCACATGAAGTGAAATGGGACTCACATGATGAGGCAGGAGGAGAATTCAGCGTTAACGCCTGGGCCCCTTGCTAGGTCCTTCAACAACATGAGGAGCCAATGTGGTGTCCCTGGATCTTCAGGCCATTGGGGTCAAGATGATACGGGCATTTTCTGCTGTGAGTGTGCCTTGGAAAGAAGTGAGTAGCGCTGTGTTTATGTCAAAGTGGTACCCAGGAAGCTTCCTCTTAGGCGGAAGTGTGTTTCCACGATAGCCAGGGAAGGAAGTCACCTTACAGCCTTCGGTGTAAGGTGACTTCTTTCGGTGGTGCTAATGCATCTGCAAGACATGGACAAAACAATCTCTCTGATTTAAATGTGTGTATAAGTAACACATAGAGAATAACGTACAATTAACTTCCACCTTTACAAATCCACCTGGAGTGTGGAAACCTTAGTGCATTCGCTTCATCATCCACAAAGCAAGTATTTATTGATCCTTTCCAAGGACTGACAGGAGCCATTTGAGGCACTAGAAATAGAGCCCTGAACAAAACCAACAAAAGCTCTGCTGTTATGCAGCTTAGACTCTAGAGTTTATGCCTTCAAACTTTAACAAGCCTAAGGATCATGTGCGGACATTATTAACATGTAGATTCTGATGGCACCAGGTCTCGAGCTTGTCTCCCACGTGGTGCCCATGGTACTGGTAAACGAAACACACATTTACTTGCAGTTCCTAGGGCACCGAGTGGGAAAGGTTTGGAAAACACAGAAGTTTGTCCTTCACAAGTTTCCGTACTGAATTCTTTGTAACTTGTGTCTCACCTGTGCTGAGTGAAGGTTGTTGACACGCTCTGCCCTGAGACCTGTGTGCCCCCTGTGGAAATTATTGCTCTCTCTGGAAGTGGAGAAGGCCCCGGCCAGGCAGGCTACACCCGTGGACCACACCTTCCAGGGCACTGCAGTGCCTGAGGCTCTGTGATTAACTCACAGGTCAGGACTTGTGTGTCAGCCTTCCTTCAGGGATCTGCTTCTGTTTTACACTTCAAAGGCCTATCCACAGCCGCTATCAAAAGCCTTTTTAAATCTTTGGAGATAAGTTTGAGCCCTTTCTTTGTTACATTTTAACCCTTTCCTGCACTTCTAGGGTATGGTGTTAACAAGGAGAGAATGGGGAAAAAAAAAAAGCTAGGAATTTCCTTTGTGAATTTGATCAGTATTTTTTCATATGCCTTTACCCCCCAAAAGCAGTGCTTGAGACTGTTGCCCAAAGTGGGTTAATTCAGTACAGGCCCTGGGGCTCTGCGGCAAGGTTGTTCACCCATTGCCTGGCCCCGGCTGTGCAGTGCGAGGTAGTAAGGCAATGCGGGGTTGCAGGAACCCGGCTCCAGCAATGCATCGTAATGAAATCATCACAAGGGCACACAAGAGTATCTGCAAAAGGAGGTTTATCACAGAATTATTTTGATAGCAAACATCGGGGAGGGGGGGACCTTAAATATCCGTATTGGTTTCTTGCTGCTGCTGTGAGGAATCACCTTCCATTTAGGGGCTTAAATAACACAAATTTATTCTCATGGCTCGAGAAGGCAGAAGCCTGAATTCAGTTTTGCTGGGGTAAAGCCTGTGTGCCCGGCTGGCTCTTGGCTCTTAGTCTGCATCTCCGAAGACAGAGTCCTTTCCTGGCCTTTGTTGGTCGGTCCATCGCTGCATACCCGCACCCTGGGCGGTGCCCCGCTTCAGTCGCAGTCCTTCTCTCCCTTCTGTCTCCACGTTTACTCTAACTCTGTGCCTGCATCCCTTTTACAAGGACGGCTGCGATCACACTGGGCCCACACAGACAGTCCAAGAAAATACCCCATCTCATAGAGTTTTTATTTTAGAGTTAAGATCTTTCCCATTACCACACCTACCAAGCTCTTGCCCTGTAAGGTAACCATCACAGGTTCTGTTGATCAGGATGTGGACAAATGGGATACTGTGATCCGGTTTACCATAATACAAAGCCAGAGGAAGTGGTAAATTATGTCACATTTATTCAGTGGAATATTTCTTCAATGATATTTAATGAAAACATAAAATTATCGTGATCATTCAATATGTGTTCATTAAACCGAACACCACGTCCCACTGAGTGGTGGGTAACAAGGTCAATGGAAAGTCTCTTCTGTCTTGTGTTTTATGTCTTATTTAAGGCAACAGATAATAAATCAGTGAACAAATTCATAAGAAGGATACTTTTAACTGATGATCAGTTCTATACAGCAGATGAGGGAGGGTGAGAGGGATGGTCCTCGTGTATGGGATCTGTGAAGTCTTTCTCAGGAGGTTACATTGCAACTAGATCTAATAAGGAGGACCAGCTAGATTCTAACTGCATTGCATACACCAGCCCACTCACTTAACTCGTCCACTAGCTAGGTGATGCAGGCATGATTTTATCAGCATTTTATAGATAAGAAAACCAAGGAGTGATGAAGCTGAATGATTTTTCAGTGATGGATGATACTGCCATGTGAGTGTCTGCATGTGTGTGTGTGCACGCGCACACACGTGCATGTGTTCTGCTCTGTACTGGGCCTGTGTGTGTAGATGGGAGCTATAAATGAAGGTATTTTACAATAAAACAGGAAAGATATGCCTGAAGCTTGCATCTGAGAAATGATTACACATAATATTTCTTCTTTATGCTTTACTCCCAAATGTTTCTATAGAGAAAAGGCACTATATTATATGTAGGGAAATAATTAAAAAGTAAAAGATAATGTGTTTTAGCTCAGTGGGGCCTGGTATTAGAACTAATGTCACCTCAGATCTTTTGTAGAAAGGAGAAAAGAGTGAAGGCACCATCTCACCATCCAGACTAAAGCTACACAAAGCTCTGCTGCTCAAATTAAGCCATAGAGTAGGTTAATTTCCTACACTTTTAGGATATAATTATGGGCTACCCATCCTGGCTCAATCATCCTTCTGTTAATCAGTGATGTTTTTGAGGAATATTCCTGTTCAAATAACCAAAGATTTTAGCTTTCCCCAATTCTGACAATGTAGAGAGACAGCTTTTCCCCTACACAGCCTGTCTATCTGTTCACTTGTTTTCCCAAATTCTGTGTGCCAAGTTGGCTTTCTTTGAAGAATTCCCCTGTCTGACTTGGCATCATTTACTTTATTTATGTTGGAGAGCTCTTGTGGAAATACTACAGCTGTGTTATATATGTACGTGTGTGGGTACAAAAGTCAGAGCAACAGATCATTAGAAGGTGAATTCACTTATTAAACTTCTAGTCTTGGGAGTTGTCCAAAAATAACCCCCTCTTGAGTACCCTCTGAGATCCCTCTGCCATAAAATGAGGAGAGCATAAGATCCAACCCTCAGGGACGGAGGAGACCCTCAACACATTTTAGACTCCAAATCTTAAAAGTATCAGGAACCATTTTTAAAAGTCTAGATTCTGACCTTGCTGCAGGCAGTGAGCATTTATTTCCTTTCTTAGAATAGCCTGATCTCTCCTCAAAGTCCTTTATATGTTTACTGTTTGTCTAGGTCTTAGTGCTAGACCTTGCCCATCAGTACTATGAATATTTTAAAAGGAAAAATGCAGTCCTTAATATATCAGAAATAGAAGATACAGTAAAGTAATGGACTAAAGAGTGAAAATGCTGATATTGTCCATTAATACACATATATTTTTCATAAGGTGTTGAGAACATTGAAATGTGTGTTTCTTGTTTTTAACAGAAAATGTGAGGGTTGTAAAGTACACGATATATTAAAAAACTTATACTAAAAACCAAGGACAGGGGTTGGGGATTTAGCACAGTGGCAAAGTGCCTGCCTGGCAAGCGCAAGGTCATGAGTTCAGTTCCCGGTACTGGAGAAAAACCAAAACCAAAACAAAAACAAACAAACAAACAAAAAAAACCAAGGACAAAAGTCTAAGTAAATCACACCTTATTCATTAAAATTTTGTTTAATTGTACTTAGTAGGCTCTAAGATTGAATCAATTCTTCAATGAAGGCAGTCTTAAGATTATGTAGTTAAATTAGCCAGAATGTCAGTGCTGCAAAAGAAAACAAATCATGATGAAAAAAAGTGTTCATTTACCTCCAAGAAGCATAAAAAAGATGAGAATGGAGAGGCTTCAGGATCAAAATTGACTGAGGATGAGAGTGTTTGTTGTTGTTTTTACTTTAAAATAGATATGAGAGCTTAGTTAAAGCTTCATGACAATACCTATTTTGGGTAAAGCAAAGAAAACAGATTTCAGTTGAACAAGGCACTATTTCCTCACTGGCCTAATTCTGATAAACAACCCAGACACATGGCTGCTACATTCTCGACAATGAATTTATACGAAAGGAAACAAAGCCCCACAGACATTTTTATTTTAGATGTTCTCACCCTCACCATGTCTGTGCCAAGCTATAAAACAAGCAAGGAACTGATTGTAATTACAGCCTCTTTCAACAGAGCAAGGAGAATTGGTTTGAGAAAAGTCCCATTGTAATTCTTCAAGGAGTGGGGTGATCTCTCAGCAGGACCATAAATCAGGTTCTGGTGCTGGAACCAGGTCCAGGCTGAGGGAAACCTTGGATCTGATTCATTGAGATGAAGCTGGGTTACTCTGTGGGCAAGCAGCAGAAGAATGGTCCTGAATTCTAGTACAGTGATGTGGGAGCTGGCTGAGCACTCAAATGGTGCTGGGACATCAGTCAGCTTTGGTGAGCTGGTTTCCTCATCCGTAAATATAGTGTTGTGACTTCGTGAACCATAAGGACCTTTTAAACCGGAACATTCTGATTTTTTTCTCTTTGCTCCAGAAGGCTGACGTGGGTTCTTTTCTCCAACCCAAGAGCAGTACTGTGAAGCTTAATTTCTGATAAATGAAAGTGAAAGTCCAGATGTGTGGGATAAAGGCGAGCAGCCTGCAGTGGACTAGCTACTTTCCTCCCGTGTGGAACTCTTCCTGCGTGAGGATAATGTTTCTCTCTCCCACTGAACTCAGAGATGGCCACATGCACTTAGTTTGTCACTTCCAAGATGAACATTTCAGATTTGGCATGGTTTTCTGGGAGGTAGAGAACCAACTCCTGAAGTGAAACATATTTAGAAAGCTAATGGCCATGTATTACAAGCAAGACTGAATCCTTCGTTGTAAATCTCTCCAATTTTTGAAAACGTTTGTTACTACCAAACACTAACCTCTCCTGACTTCTGTACCTACCTTCTAGGAATGGACAACTGTGAAGAGTCATTCTGTTTTTTTTTTTTTTTCTGGTACCAGGAGTCAAACTCAGGACCCCGCGCTTGCCAGGCTGGTGCTGTGCCGCTGAGCTAAATCCCCAGCCCCTAAAAGTCATTCTGTGGCTTAGAACAGAAAATCAGAATTCCAACATTTCTCTAAGAAGTGTCCCTCTTTTCTTTAATCTTCATGTAAGTGCTATCACATCCACATGTAAAGAAGTCTCTGCCAATGTTTATTTCAGGTGTCCTGGTACAGGCATTGGACTCTGCAACACCTGAGCAATTTAGTTTCTCTTTGGTGTGTGATACCTTTCATTTTCTTCCAATATGCATGGGTAAGAGGTCGCCTCTGCACTTTCTCTCTACTTATCCCAGCAATGTTCTGAATGTTTACTCAGTAACCGGTAAAAACTGGAGATGGAAAAATTAAACAGTAGTCTTGCTCCTTCAATTTACCTATAACTTATCATCACTAGCTTCACAAGGAGAAATCCAAGGTCACATGATGAACAGGATGCTAAAGAATGCATAGATTCTTATTCAGGTGCTTAGGGTGAGCACTTTGAACCTGAGCTTTGGCAGTGAGGAAGACTTTCTGGATGATGTGATGTCTCACCCAAGACCTGAAGAACAAGTATGAATTAGAAGAGTTATGTGTGTGTGTGTACGTGGAAAGATGGGCTGGGCGCTAGATGTGGAAGTTTTAGATGAGTTAAGAATATCCCAGGCACAGGAAATCTCACTGTGAAGGGCCAATGGTGAGTCCAGATAGTAGATTTAAGGGGGCATGGTCTAAGAAGGAAAGAGAAGTCAGATCATGCAGGGACTGCTAAGCCACATTCAGTACTCTCGAATTTACCTTTAGAGCCAATGGGAGTCACAGAAGAGTCTGAAGGAAAATGTTTCCTGTGACTCTCAGGTACCCCTTTCCCATTCTCCTGCCTTCCATATCCTCCCTCCATCCTCCCAACAACTTCTTCCTCTTTTAAGAATCAGATTAATCCAAGGGACCTTTGGAGACCTTTTCTGGCAGGTACATCTCTCCGTATAGACTTAGATATCTCTCAAAACACAATCCTTTTATATGTATTAATTTCCATGCCTTTCTCACAGTGTAAAACATAAAAGTCTTCAGGGCCCAGCCTGTGTCTCAGTGAGCTCTTGGTTCACAGCAGTCTTTGTAAAGGTACTGTGTTGGTTTGGGGAATATTTTTGCAAGGGAGAACAATATACTACAGGACACATATTTTATAAGATTATGTATAATAGTCACCCAAAGAACAATATACAAAAGAGTGCAGGAAATCTGTATATACACTATAGACCAAGAATCCAGCTAAGGGCCTGGATCCCATGGAAATGTCCTGCATGAGTCCGACTTAAGACATAGAGCTCATAACAATGCCTCCCACAAGTCCAGCTGGATGTTGTGCAGGCCTATTTCACGGATCTGTCCTGGGAAGGCCCAAAGGTCAGTGGTGGACTCTGGGAATTCTGTGCCAGTAGGATGAAGGATCTGTGCTAGCAGGCTGTGGGATCCACACTAAAGCCAGGAAGTAATGCTCAAAGTAAGAACCAGAGCTCCCCAGAAGGTACCACAGCCATCCTCAGCAACAGTGAGGTCCTGAGCTCCTCCAGTGGTGAAGACAGCTGAGATCCCATCAGGAAAGCCAATGCAGCAAACTTCTTCAGGAGACTGAGCTGTGCACCATCTTCTCCTCCGGAGCCAGGAAGCGATGCGCAAGTGAGGACCAGAGCTCCCCCTAAGTGAATGGAAGCTATTCTCAGTGCCAACAAGGTCTCGAGCTCCTTGAAAGATTTAAACAGCCAGGTTCATCAGGAAAGCCAGCATGATGAGCTCCTCCAAAAGAACCAACAGCTCCTTACAGCTTCCACCAGCTCCAACAGCCTTTCAGCTCCCAACAGCCTTTTTCTCCTTCTAACAGCCTTTCTCTGCTCCCAACAGTCTTTCCTGTGCTTCTCCAGTTCTGCCTCTTATGCTGGTGGCAACAATCCCCAGTTGGGCCTCCAAGCACCACGCTTACTCAGTTCAGCTGGGGGTTATAAGTTGACCACCAGTTATCAATCCACTACAGGTACCCACAGGAGCAGCAGAGTGAAGGCCTCAGCCTGAGATGATCTCCTAAGTAAGGACATTTAGCCACTGATGCTGCAGCACAGACTCTTCCTGATGCTTGGGGGACTTTATGGCTGGGGACATTTGTTTTTGAGAAAAATGAGAATGATTGTGCATAGAGGTATCACTTGGCAGGGAAACTCAGGCACTAGAACTTACCACCACTTTTCCCCTGTATAATCGAGGGCCAGCTAGGGCTTCACCCATCTCCCCTAATTTTCTGGACCAGTTGAGATCTGTTTAGGTGCCTGCTTCAACCCAGTCTGGCGACAGTATGCAGAGGGCAACATGCTTTGGAGGTGACAAGCCCTGAAGTCATATTTAGCTGTACCATTTGCTGACTGTGTGTGGGACGCAGAATTCTAAAATGGCCCCGTGTCCCACACCTTGTATAAATAGCTTCCTCCCTTGGCAGTTGGGTGGAGCCTGTGACTATGATTGGATCTGACCATTGTGCTTAGATAATTACTCAGTCCATGGTGAGTGAAGTAAACAGGGATTTTTTCAAGTGATAATGATGCCGCTGGCCTAAGAGCAGACTGCCATGTTGTCAGCTGCCTGTGAGAGTCACATGGCAAAGACTCTCTGTGACTTCAAGCCTAGAGGGGTCCGTAGTTGATGGCTAGTGAAAATTTCAGTGATACCGCTGCAAGCAAAACAATCCTGCCAATAGCCACTGAGCTTGTGGAGACAACTGCAGACCTCAAATACCAAGTATAGCTCTGGCTTCCATCTTGATTTCATCCCAGCAAGACTGCGACCAGAGCACCCAGAGAATTTATACCTGGATTCAGGACCCAGTGATAATAAAGTTACATCATTTCCCGGTGCCAATGTAATATGATACGCAGCAAGAACACAGCAGCACAAAAATAACACACTGTATGCTTGTGTGACTCTAAGGAAAGTCCCTACCTTCTCAGAACCTCATTTTCCCCCTCTGTGAAAGAAGAATGATGATCAGATTCCTTCATGGGCTGTTGAAATCCATAGTGATAATACATGCCTCATTCCTAGTAGTTCCTCAACATCGAGTCAGTGCCATTTCCCATGTCCCGGACCCCACTGCCATCTGTGTGTGGCTATTCCTGAGCTTTCTATCTTGGCTGCCCCGCAAGAATCACAGGGATTCCAGCTGCCTGAGGTCTCTCTTGCTCCGCAGCCAGTCTCAGGGTCAGTGTTCTGATGAAAATTTCTATTGTAATGCAAAACCATGAGGCAGCCAGAATAAAATTGCTTTGGGAGCCTTTGTGTGATTAACATTTCGGCTGTTTATGGAGTCTTTGCCCTATCATTTCCTGTTTTAAAAAATTAATGTGCTAGTTCCTTTATTATTAAAAACCAAGCTAGGGAAGTGCCACTAGAGCACAGGAAATAGACCTATGTGATCCAGAGAAAAGTCTCTTAGTAGGGAGAATATTTGGAAGGCTCCTTTTGTACAGGGCCACACTTAGAATGCCCACACCTTTTTCTGAGGACGTCACTCATCCCCAACTGTAACTCTTAGCCCTCTGCCCTTCCCACACCTAAGTCGGAATAGTATGAGAGAGTCTTGATCACTAACATTGACACTTTTTAACAGTGCCAGTGGCATTGCGTGTGAAAGGATTGGAAAACTCATTGAATCTGAGTTTTAGTCCAAGGGGACTTGACAGGGCATGTAGCTGAAGTCCCCCTTTGTACCTATGGGAAAACTGGGATAGGAGATTTAATTGCTCCGAGTCGCATCTAATCAGGGACCACATTTTCTCTGAAAGAAAGCAGAGCTTCCAACACTTTCCTGAAGTAATCTGAATCTGTGGCTTTTATTTTACATGTGTAGAAGTTTAAAATCGATCTTGAGATACCAGGATGAAATGTTCTCTTAGGGATACACTTTAATGTAGATGTCCTCATGGAGGTTGTTGTCTGTCATCCTGCCCCTGCCGAGCTTCCACTGGGAATAGAACGCTTTCTGAAGCTATATACAAAGAAACAACTCAATACGAAAGAAAGATTTAGGTTAGCTTTAAGGGGCAGAGGTATCTCAGTTACAAGCATGATCTCACGTAGCATTGAGAAATTATATTCTTTAGGCACCATGGAGGAAACTATGGATTTATGAATCTATCAGATGGAGGTACTCATTAGCTACGTGGTGTATATTGCTCATTTTCCTCTCCATACTATTCCAATTTGATTCCCTTCTTCTAAGAGGAGGAAACACTTCTGTCATTTTGCCTAATCAACCCGAGGCTGTAGTGAGCCTTTGACTTGGTGGAGCACTTACTCTGTGTGAGCAGAACTGTTAATTTCCCAGGCTGGATACTGCTCCCTTAGAAGCCCTGCTTGCAAGATTGGTTCTTGGCTGGCTTTGGGGGACTTGAAGGACCAATGGTTCCCTGCACTGATTTAATGGCCCTTCGCTGATGAGACTGGCTCATGGTGCCTAGACTGATTCCACAGCAATGTCAAATCCTAATTTCTTTCTGGGATTTTGGAATTTAGGGACATGGTAGGCAGCGGATTCCTCAGTGAGTATCTTCCAATAAACACCTCAGGCACTGGGTCCCTGATGAGCTTCCCTGGGAATCAAATTGGAACACAGTTCACATGTGTTGCCACAACTGTGGCTGGGGGAATTAAGCAAGTCTTGTGTGACTCTCCTAGGACAGGTTCCTTTGAAGCTTGCATCTAGGTTCCTCTGGACTTTATCTCATGCACATTTTCCCTTTGGCAATTTTCTGCTTTTTATCACTTCACTATCATACATCTTAGCTATAAGCTGAGTCTTGTCTACTCTCCTAGAAAATCAACAATCTTGCACCTGGTTTTGTCTCCTCTTCCTTAGGGGAAACATTTACTCTGGAAAGTACCACCAAATCGGCCAGATCGGCCAAATCGGCAGGCTCTTACTTTAGGAAGGTCAGCTCCAGGAGCCAACAGGAAGAAAGCTCCCTGTAAAATATTCAAGCAAGATGTCATACCTCCCTTCTATCCACCATTTCCCCATTTGCCCAGCTACCTCTCCCCAGATACCAAGTGCTTTCTCTTCTAATTCTCCACTTTGTTTCCTCCTTCAAACCCTCCATCTTTTCTGGTCCTGGTTTGTCCTTTCATACGTCTTGGATTTTGACCTTCATGACAGCAGAGACTGCATAAAGATCAGGTAGACAGGAAAGAAAAGATAGTTTATGGAGACTCCATTTTATGCTCAAAAAGTTTGTATTCTAATTAAAGGAAGATCAATGATATTTTTGATCCATAATTTCTGAATCTATTAAGTGAGCACTGATATTACCTGGGCACTTTACAGAGTTATAGAGGGGTGAAGTGGCCTTGTTTTGTGCAAGATTTTAAAAATTTTGAGCCATATGGAAATCTTGAAGCATTGTTTTCATGGAGCACTGTACAAATGGTTGCATGAGAAATGTATGCTCTTGAGTTGTGGATATAGTCTCTCTTTATTCAGAAAAATGACAACAGAATGTAAATATTCTTGATAAAGAAGTGTCACAAAAAGTGTTAGCCCTGAGAAAAAGAAGATTCAAAGAATATGGTGAATATTGATGTCGGGTATTGGAAGGAGCAATAGAATCATTCTACGGAACTTCAGAGGGTGGGGTCAGGACCAGTCAGAAGAAACAGGGAATAGAAAGAGGAAACAGCTGCTGAGACAGCTGTACACTGCCAGCCTCCTGCACTGCACACCAGCGACCAAGGGGCTTCTGTGCACCCCACACTTTTTGCTGTAGTGCTCACTTTACTGTTATTTACAGAATCTCCCCGCTTATTTGAAATGGTTAATTCTTCTATTGACATAAATTTTGCAGACTTGTTGTTTCAGCTATTTTTGTAATGCACATTACAATAAAGTCATAACTATAAGAATGTATTTTTCAGTAATCAAAAAGCTATAGGACTCCATGGAAGCTCTTAAACCAAATGACTGGCAACCATTAAAACAAAACTGTGGTCCAGAGGCTGTGAACCCTTGGGCCATCTGGCATCCCACAGTCTAGATCTTAGAGAGAAGGGCAGCACCCACTTGTGAGGTAGAGTACCTCCTTTACCTCTTCGTGGGAGATCATAAGACCCTTTTACTTCCTCAGCAATGTGCTCCTCAGTTCCCACAATCCACTGGGGCAACAGATGAGATCCAAGGTTAATACAATTTGGGATATATGCAAGTCCTATCTTTTCTGCCCTCACTGCCCTGGTTTTGCTCCTCCCAAATAAGGAATCATCGCCTAATTCCTGTATCCTATTCTGTTTTCTGGGGAATAAAGTTAAGACATCTCTTTCTCTTGTATACAAATCTGGCCTGCAGAAGTTATAACCACAGTGGGCTAGACTTTGAAACTTCCAACTAGGCACAGTGTGTTGGCTTGCGCCATCACAAGCTGGATGGCCACTGGAGAAGAGCAATGAATAATTTGTTCCAGGTCCTGAGCACAAAGCAGGTTGCCACTAACTACCAAGTGAAGAGTAAGCGGTGGCTGAATCAGAGGCGCTCATGCTACAGACATCGCGAACAGTCTAGTCAGTGGGAGTGAATACCTTTATTAACCGAGGCTGCAGGCAGACGTAGAAGCTCACCACGTGTGTTGGTATCTTAAGTGTACTGCTACAGTTTGGGCCTGGAGGGTCCCCAAGGGCGCCTGTGGGAGAGGCGTTTCCGGGAAAATGTTTATGTAGATGGGGCCCTTGTGGACAGAAGTTAGGTCCTTGGGCATGTGTCCCCAAAGGAGATCACTTTCTCTCATCTGGCTGCTTTTTGGCCACTGTGAAGGGAATAGGTTTCCTCCACTGCACACTGCAGCCATGATGGAATTAATATGTGGCCACAGGCCCGATGCAACATGGTCCAGTGACCAAATCGACCTCCTCCTTTTAAGTTGACTTATCCCAGGTGTTTTTGTCACCGAGATGGAGAGCTGACTGATGCATGTCAGGTGTGTTGTATTACGTACATTACTTAATGGGCAACTCAAGGCATGTTTAATAAAGCTGTACTTGAAAGTAGATTGATCAGACAGGAGCACCTTCTGAAACTCAGCCAGTTTAAGGCCTTCACAGGTCTTATGCTCTCTTTTAGAGGCCTATATCATATCAAATTTAATACATTACATTCAACTAACCCCCACAATAAAAGAAATGGAATACTTCAACATATATCCCTGGCTTAAGATTTAATTGTCTTTGAACAGTTAACAAAGCAATATTTTAGTAGATACAATAACATGTTTAGTATCTACTTTACAATTTTCTTTTTCTTATTTTAAAGCAAATTCATTTCTTGTTGCTATTTTTCCCCTTTCCTTTTTTGAAAATTCTGTAGGTCCTGGCCATTGTGCTTTTAGTGCCTAGTGGAAGAAATGGATTTGTTCGCATCTTAATCTTTGGAAAATTTAATCATTCTATAATTACATTTTTCTTAGCAGCAGCAAAACATAATTAAGAAGTAGTATAGTATTTAAATGGCTGCAATATGTGCTTTCAAGAAGAGAAAAATGATAGTCATTCTTTCCACAACCATGAATAGTATTTCTGCTGTTGATAGCCTCTGAAATGAAAAATAATCTTCTGTTTAAGGAATATCTTATTTAAAAAAGGCAACTAGACAAGCCACATTTCATAATTAGCTGACTAACATAAGCACCAGTGTGTCTCATTCCAACTAAAAATATATTCAAAGTACAGTGTATAATTAGATATGACAGTTCAAGCTACTTACATAGGTCCTATATTTTTGAAACAAAATAAAATACTTCAGCGATACTGAAATAAGAATAAAATTATTAGATGCATTTACAAATATTGCATTTCTTGCCAAAACACTGTTTAAGATACCACATTTGCAAACATTTCTGCTCTTCCTGTTAGGTTTCACTCAAACCTGAGCTCACCACTTCTCGGAAGAATGGGCTCACCTCATTCAACAAAATACGTGGAACAAATCTCAGCTTCTGTGGGGTTCATGTCAGGGTCTAGTATTCAGGGCTTTCTCTCCTCTCACACCAGCTGTAAGCTTTGCGTTTCATTTAGTTAATGACTGGATATCATCTTATTATTTTTCAACTGCTTTCTAGTTGATCTTTCAGAATGTAAGCATCTTGAGGGAGCATCTACTAGCTTGTGTCTCGCTGGAAAAGTAGCTCCAGGGAGCAGAAGAGCGGTTGTTGGAAGTTTTCCTGTGTGTATTGACAGCTGTTTCTCTTGCTCTTAGTAATTTTTTTCAGGTCTGCTGATCTATATTGAAATAGGCTGAATCATTACTTGTTGATCTGACTTCAATTATTTCTCTCTTTTTATCTCTCTACCAATCATCCATCAATCAATGAAAAAATACTGATTGAATTTCAACTGTTTTCTCACAGAGCAAAAATGTCTATGTAATTCAGTTTCAAGAAGCTAACTAAATAAATACAATTTTAAAATCTGTAATTTTGGGACAGACATTAAAAACTGACAGTCCGTGTCAGCCAGTGTAAGGTGATAAAAGATTAAGTATGTATTTTCACATACATGCTGCATAACTTTTATAAAATTTAACAGTATTTGTCAAGTATATAAACTTTTGCAACTTTTCCCAAAAGGCAACTTGGAATGTAGTTAGCAGCCTATATACGCTTGACTTCAAATCTCAACTTTTCTCATACTTATTGCATGATACTGAGAAGTTAATCTCACTTCCTAAGTTTTTTCGTCTGTAAAATAAAGATAATGATACTACACACGTTTTATAAAGATACAACAAACCAATAGGCCACATAGCATGTACTGTATAGGCTTGCAAAATAGCTTTTGATGCACTATTTCAGCTCATAGAATTTTTTTTTTAGTTCTGGGATTGAACTCAGAACCTTGTGCTTGCCAGGAAGGCACATGTGTCACTGAGCTATATCCCCAGAAGCTCATAGACATTTAGGAAAATAATTAGAGACAGGTGTGGTGGCACATGCCTGTAATCCCAGCACTTGGGAGTCTGAGGCAGGAGGATCATTGTGAGTTTGAGACCAGCCTGGGCTATAAAGTGAGCTCAAGCCCAGCCTGAACTGTATAGTGAGACCCTGTCTCAAAAAAAAAAAAAAAAAGAGAAGAATCTGAGAGTAGACAGGAAAAATTAAATACACTTAAGATAGCAAACAAGATAAAAAATGGTTAAGTTCATTATGGTATATCTATGTTATAGAGTATTACATGAGCAGCAAAAGTTACATTTTTAAAGAATATCCAAATGAAGAAATCCTCAGCTACGATATTTTATTTATTTTATTTTTGTCTTTTTGAGACAGGGTATTGCTGTGAAGGTCAGGACAGCCTTGAGCTCACTTCATAGCCCTGGCTCATCTTGAATCAGCCATGGTATTTTAAAGGCAGTTCTCTGTATGTATACATACACAATAATCTCAGTACTGTTAGAAGACATACAGAAAAGTTGCTAAAAAGAAATAGTGATTATTTCTGAGCAATAGAAATGATTTTTTTATTTTATTCTTTACTTTTTTATAGTTTCAAAATCTGTCACAAGCATATACTTATTGTTACATTTAGAAAAAACAGGAAAATATATAAATTAAATAAGAAAATACAGAGAAAGGAAAAGTGCTGATCAATGAATTGTATTCCCCATTTTTTTTTCTCAGCTGTTGGGTAAATACATAAAATGGAAAGCTCACATACCTTTAAAGAGTGGCAACTGATAATTCACGAAAATGTTCTAGGATCTATTTAATAGTGGCTTTTAATAAACATGAACTTCTGTGTGTTTGTGTGTGTGTGCATGGGTGTACTTTTTCTCTTTAAAAGAAGCTCAAATGAATCTTACTCTGTCTTGGAGATAAAGGCAAAAGCTGATGAATTTTGGATAAACTTTGCAAACACTCAAGTCAGCCCATTGAAAGGCACCAAAGCCAAGCTTAACGTAGGGAGCAGAAGTGAAGAATCCACTCTAGACTGATGATCTTGGGAGTTGGTGAACTAATTAGCCAAGGCTAAATATTACTACCGATCTGACACCTGGTGCTACGCAAACCCATTCCTTCATCTCCCAAATCAGTGTGAGTCTCCTTGCAGGCCTCTGGGGCTCACTTACCTCATCCAACAAACTGTCTTACTTGGATATATGAATTATGAACTCAAATCCCCAAATTTCTTAGTGACAGTGTACCTTCAAATTTTTTGAAAATTTTTTTCTCCATTCATTTCCTAGCTTGGAGGAAGATGAAATATGCTTTCATGGTGGGAGTTCAAGGAATTGTTACTGCCTAAGCAATTCCTACAAAGATTTTCTTAAAGAAACAAGAAAAGAAGACAGATGTTCTGAGCCCTTGTATACCAACCCACTGAATTAAAGAATATGTAGAAACAGCTTGGTAGCTAACATAATAATTACTGATCGTAATGGCTGAGGCATATTTCTTCCTAATTTTTATAGTAGCTTTGTGCCTGTAGCCCAGGGACTCAAGAGAATCACATAGGTAAATGTTAAGTTTAAGGATATATCCTTTATATAGGAGACAGGCATGAGATACATGCTTAGCCACTTTATAAAAGAAAGTGATAATTGTAATTCATTGGAAAGGAAGTGATCTTAATTTATGACCTTTAAAAGAAACTGTCTTTATTATACTACAGAGTATTCTAAGTGTGTATCATAGCTAATATTTTATGCATACATTTTTCAGTTGAAGGCATTTGCTATAACTCAGCTTTAACAAACTCTGCTCTGAGCTGTATCTCAGAGCATGACACATATCTGTTGTCCGGCTATAAATCTGTAGTTGTTATTATACTTTTATGAATCTGATTCATGCAGAAAGCATTATCCCTGCAACTTTAATTAAGAAGCTAGGAATTTCCCCATTTGAATTCCTAGCATTCTGTACACTTTATTGCATCTTCCCCTGTGAGCCCCAAATGAGATATTTGGATTACAGGTCCTTAGAAGAATAAAATTGGTAAGCTCTAAATCAGGAATGGGTAAGTGGATTTGATCCAACTTTAGAGCTGACTTTGATGGTTCAAATTGCATTGAGTCTCTGAGGATTGGCTCTATCATTAATATCTAACTTTTTAAAGCTGTAATTTTAGGCAGTTGTTGGTATCAGAATATTAAGATGCAGATTTGTTGTTTAGTTTCTTATTTCTGGGAAGGACTCCAGTTTCTTACTGATATTCCATTAAAGCCAAGATTTTGTTTGACTCAGGACTAATAAAATAACATCAGGTATGAGGTATAGAGAATGCTATGTATGGCCTGTTATGTTAGATGCTGTTATTTTTAATATAATGAGATGGTGGATATATATGCATATGTGGAAGTGTTTTACATAAATAATGGAAATCATACATTTCTATACTCTTAAATATTTAGATTAGTTTCATCTTTAAGCATTTTGCATCCCCCCCTTAGTCTTGAGTTTCTGTTTCAATGCTACAAGTACAAATAACATAGTAGTAACCATACTAACTCTTAAATACCAGCTCCTGTCTAAGGGGTTTATATAGGTTAGCCCATTGAATGTTCAGGGCAAACCGATGAGGTCCTTACTCTGATTATCCTCATTTTAGCAGTAAGAAAAAATGACAATGACAGAATTAAGTGTCTTTCCTAAGATCATAGAGTCAGTAAATGGCAGAGCTACAAATATGTGCCCAGGCACATCTGGCTCTGGGACTCCTGAGTGTGTATGCTATGCTGCTTGAACTAATATACCTGCCAGTGCATATTTATTGAATGCCTCTGGACTAGCACTGATCTATCTTATCAGGAAGGAGAAAATGTTTAAAATGTGCCCTTGACCCTCAGGAGCTTGTAATCTGGCTACAGGACACAAAATACACACAGGAAAAATTCAGAGGGGAGTAACTACCATCTTAATAATTTCGAAGGTATGATAGCTCTATTCAGCTTCCTTACTGTCAACTAAAGTCATGTTTTTTTTTTTTTTTTAATCTCTATTTCTCAAGAGAGGAAACTAGAGGTAAATAGCATGGGTACCATAGCTGCTAAGTAGCAGAGCTGAGATTTGAATTTAGGCACTCTACCCTCACTCTGAACCACTGTCTGATCTTGGATGTGAATGCATCTGAAAATGTACCCAGCAAATAGCAGAGAAGTTCTATGTGAGCTTAGAACGGTAAGAAAATGAAACATCCTGTTAGTCGATTACTTAGCTAATTCATTATTGGTTATTTTTACTATCTGCAGTCATACTGGAGTGATTCTGGTTTTTTGAACTTCATGTACATACTTTTGTTTTCAGACCTCTGCATGTCGCCTGCTAAGAATGCACTCCTGCTCTGGCTCCCCGGCACCATGCTGCCCACTTACTTTGCCACCTCTTCCTCCTCTACCAGCACCGTTGTGTGTCTAATTCCTACTTACTGTTCAGGGCTCAGCTTGAGTCCTCACACCTCTGGAAAGCCTTTCTTTCTCTCCAGTGTACCACAAGATTTACTTGTGTCATCTCTCCTGTCACATCCTTTAGCACTCTATGCCATGATTTCAGCTTTCCTTGCCTACCCTACCACATCTCTCCGCTTACCAATACTCCTTGCCTACCCAGAGCTAGTCTCTGACCTTCTTGAGCACAGGAACTGAATTTACTTCCCTTGCTGAATTGCAACTTTCCAATGCAATATCTAACACATAACAAATGCTTTATAAATATTTCTTAATGATAATCCTGAGCTGGACACTTTGTCTGCAAAATTATGTGCTAGGCATGAGCTAAACATTAATTTCCCTGACACCCTTGAACTCAGATGCTAATTGTCTAAATATTATTTTCATTTTATAGACAAGGACACAGAGCTTCAAGGACATTACATAACATCTTCAAGGACATAACTTGAGTAAACTGGGAATCAGGTCTATCTGACCTCATCCTGTGCTATATAAGAGTGAGTAGTTACCATACAGGTAATAAAGGGCACCATGTAGTTCTAATAAGGTGGGTGGGTGAAATGAAGAGGTCAGAAATCGCTTTCTCATTGTTAAATTGAGAGATCAGCAGGATCTCTACAAGGAGGTGACCCTGAAGGATAGAAATGAATTTGTTTGGGTGAGAACAAAAACAGGGATCAGTAAGTGAAAAATGTGAAGAACTGGGAGATATCCTCATCTCTTCCTCCAGGGAACTGTGAGTGGTCTTCTGTAATCCAAATACAGGCTGTGGGGGAGAGGCAGGCAAGAGAGCTACAGCAAAGTATGAGGGGTAAAAGTAATCCAGGGCAAGGTAGGAACTGGCAAGATTTGAGGAATGGCAAACAGATGGTTTCTACTTTAATTCTAACAAGGGCAGTGTGTGTTTGCCTGGAAAAGAGTAGCGTTATCCCACCTTGGGAGGGATGCTAAGTTTACCGTGAAGTCAGTGAGAAATCAATTGCAAACAGAGGGAAGTAATTTCCTCTCCAAACCATGTGAGAAACAAGGGTCCAGGGCCCTTCGCCTTACTAACAACTCTTCAAGCTACATGTCACCGACAGCTGAGGAGAACTGAAAGTTTGGGACAGTAGTCACATCCATTGGACACCTTTTCTTATTTCTCATTCTCTTCTGTAATACCCATTTCTTTATCCATTATTAGCACATTTGTTTTTGTTATTCATATACTATAAAGTTCACAAACACTTCCCTCTTCTCCTCTCCTCTCCTCTCCTCTC